>NW_022158723.1:3315-177861 GCF_000260195.1 Fusarium odoratissimum NRRL 54006 | reverse complement strand
GGTAAGACCGGACATAATGCAAGAACCTGTCAGGAGGGAATTGAGGCCTCTGGAGATGAGTATAGTAACTAGAATCAATTAATTAGATGGTTTATGGTGCTTTTATTGCGATTTATTTAAAGAAGGTTGAGATTTTTGATCGGCATGCTTGTCTGATCGGCATGCTTATCGTGTACGTTATGCTACGTCACATCTGCCCTATTTGGCCCCGGAGTTTTTGACAAGCGAATGTGAGCTTTATTGAGTTACATTCAAATCCGTGACTGACCTGGTAGTGATCGACCTTTTCGCCGGTAGTTAAATGTAATACTGACGCCAGATATAGGACCCCTACATCACGGCGGATATTCTGAGTTATGGTCACATAATAGCCACTCCGAGATCAAGTTTGAACTCAGTTTGCATTATAGCTCAGCTCTATGTCTGAGCAATCTCATCGCTATATAAAACTATAGATATCATCATAAACGTCAAGAAACACACCAGGCATCCTCATCATCAATCTGTAAACAGAGCCGCGACTCCATTGCCAAACCAACTGCCTCCCTGATAAAAGAAAAGGTCATGAGAATCCTGAGACACATGTCTAAACCAAGCATCCTGACAAACGCCAACAGAAACAAGAACTAAGAAACCGCTCAAATCACAGGGTATCAAATTCAAACCCATCCTCCAACCCCACGACACAACAAAAGCGTCAAACTTAACCAACGCATCTCACAATACCACCTGAGTCTAGCCCCAAGAATTCCAACAATGACGCAACGGCGTTCGGCAAAACCAACCCTCCCATTACCGCAAGATGTAACAACAGGTTGGGAATATTCATATACGGCCAAATCATATACTGGTGTCGCTTCATGCAAACAAAGTCAGGGTATCACGCCGACGGATGACGTCCTCCTTCACCGTTACAGATCATGCTCCAGTTTAGGGAAGAAGGAAGCTAGGACGCCCTCAGTAAAAACAATTAAAAAAAGGGGGGGTAAAAGTAGGAAATCCATCTGACAAGCTCAGCTTGTCTCGCAAACTCCCAGGGGCCAGACGTTTCAGATTGTTGGAGCGAATGTCGGTTCCTTGAGTCAGATACCAATGCTGGTGGGATGTTGGTAAATGCTGCCATTTGAACCCATAGCCAAGTTAATTCAGAGTAGGGATGTCGTTATACCAAAAGACATAAAAGAAGATTCCATGGTCGTGTATCATGCAAAGGATCATACCCGCAACGTGCGTCGTCTCCGCTGCCAGGTATAGAGGAAAAGACAAGCCGGTTCAAGGGGATAGGTCATAAGTCGTCAAATCATTGTCGTCTCAAAAAGACGGGGTCGGATGAGGGCATAATCCAGCTCAATATGCTGCAGCAGTAGATCCTTCGCTTGTCGCAACAGCAACTAACGCCTCAAGACGGCCTAGAGAGCCATTGCTGCCAGGTCGTCCCTGCTGTTGCTGTTGGGTCTGTTGATGCGGGTGTTGTTGCTGCTGGGGATGCTGCGGGTGCTGCTGAGTTTGTGGGGGCAGTTGTTGTGGTGGTTGCTGATATTGAGGATGCAGTGGTGCTTCTTTGACGGGGAATCCACTGAAGCCAGTAAAGTTCGGATGCACCATCCTATCCACGTGAGCTAGCCGTGTATCTTGCTGCTCTTGAGGAGGTCGGCCGTCTCTATGAAGAGAAACGGGCCCATTGTACCATCCACGACGCTTATTTTCTCTCGATGTTGTAATAGATGGGGCCGAAACTGTGTGTTGATGGAGAGATCGTGGGGCAGAGGTAGGTGGAGGTTTGGGGCCCTGGTATACCGGAGGCCGCTCCTCAAAACGAACAGTAGGAGGATTGAGCCGCACATGCTCAGCTTGAGCCTGGACAGCCTTGTTTGCTTCGGAAGCCCAGCTACCCGCGCTATCACGAGGCGGTGTACTGTGGTTGATGTCAAGGCGGTTGAGGCCTCTCTGAAGGCTCGCGTCGTACAAGTTTAGGTTTCGTCTCTCGTCCTGCATCGGGGTTTCGGGGAGGTGGGGTTGATAAGAGGCTCGAATCTGAGGCTCTTGGTCGACCATCATGGGCGAAGGCTGTCTCCTTGGTGGTGTGGCAGGTGGGAGAGGGTCGAACGACTCGATACCGGGCAGGCGGAAGGACGACTGAGAAGTGGAAGGATTCGCGATCGGTGGTGGTGGGTTCGGACGGACAGATGACTGGTTCACAACGGAGCTTAGCTGACTGGGGTTCCCATTGATATTGCGGCTGTCTGGATGCCATGTTCTTCGGCGCCAATCACTCTCTGACACTGACTCCCTACGAGACCATTGAGAAGTCGATGAGGGAGTTGGGGATGGAGGGATGCCGTTACTGTTTGGCGGGAGAGCACCCACATTCGAAGCATTAGCAGGACCAGGCCCAAACATCATCGGTCTCCCCCCTAGTGCTCCAGGGGATTGAAATGGGTTTCCTGGAACACTCAAACGGCGGCCTGGTGTTCGACTTCCAGAGGTATACATGCTGTGAGATCGTGAGTGTGACGTTGCTGGGGAAGACACGCCTGGTCCCCATCTTGGGCTGCTCTGCCCAGTTGAAAAGGTGGATGAAGTTGGTGTTCCGAAATCACTGGGAGAAGCAGGTCGGTAGTGAGGGTAAGAGCCCTCCATAGCACTCCGGTAAGACTCCAAAGACAATCGCGAGCGAGGGTCTGCCATTACCAATGGAGGCGGTCGCCGCCTGGCATCTTGAACGCTGTAAGCCGAGCCGACAGAACTGACACTGGTGATACTCGAGGTAGAGAGCGATTTGGAATGTCCTCGTTGAGGACCGCCGGCACTACCACCTGTCGATGCTCTGGCTCGATTCCCGGCTTGCCTGATTCGATCGGGCCGCATCTGCCGTTGAAACCGGGAACCGGTTGCAGCTAGCGAGTCCATAGGAATGTTCTCGTTGACATGGACTGTCTGTGCATGTTGCCTCAAATTGTCGAGTCTTGAAAAGCGGCGAGAGCAGTGGCACTGGAATGGACGTTCTCCTGTATGCTTTCTGTTGATATCGGTCAGCATTACGACAAACCAAGACGGATCGAGGGACAAAGGAAGACCACAAACCTGATATGCCGGGCAAGATGCTCGCTCCGCGTAAAGCTCAAATTACAAGGAGGATAGTCCGTACAATAAAAGCGCTGCGACTTCTTCTTCTTGCCTGACCTGGGTCCGTCTGCTCCAACACTTTCGTCGTCAGATCCAGCGCCATCCTCAATGGTGCCAGTCTCTCCATCGGAATCGTCCATATCTACGTCTCCCGAGTCTCCTGATTTATTCGAATGCCGTGAGTCGTGACGCCGAGGCATCTTTGGTTTCGGTGGTTGTTCAGGCATCTGTATTCCTTGGGGGAAAGGACTAGATGGTAGTGGCTTCTGGCTAGCTAGGTTGAAAGTTGCCCTTGTCGGAGTCGCACCATCGTCGGCAGGTATTTGTGACTGTGTATGAGGGGCTGTGTTGGGTCGAGGAGTTGCGGTCGATGAACCCATGACGTCTTCGCGGGAGACCGTCATGGCCAGCGGGGAATTCACTGGGCGAAAAGCGGCCGCCATGGCGACAAAAGCTCGAACTCGATACTGGCAGCAGTATTATCGATATTAGTGACGATATTACCGTTGCGCGGGTCCGCCTCTCGGGAAAGGGCGAGAAAGATGCCCGGAGGGTTCAACGTCCTGGTCACACAGGTACGAGAATTCGGTCGGGTCTTCGTTATGCACCGCTATATGTGTTGTCGGGACTGCAATTTTTGCACTTGGATGCACCGACAATCTCACTGAGGCAGAAAAATGCGAGACGGCCAAAGGACTTAGCAGAAATCGCGAGGCGGGTGATGACGACCACAGGCAACCCTGTATAAGACGAAAACCTTCCGATGATGGGGGATATGGAGATAAGAAGTAATAGTCCGAGGAGTTAGGATGCAACAAGACACGCACACACAAAACGGAACATGTACAAGTTGACGCAGAGCGCGGATCCCAACGGGATAAAGGGATAGATGTAAGGGGTCAAGAAGAGAGACAATGAGGATGGAGAAACAGGGAGCGTGTGTGAGAGTTGTAAGAGAATGAGTAGAGGCGTTCTCAGGCTCCTACAGTACCCACGACCTGCTAACTAAGGCCCGCCTTAGAGCGTACGTAGAAATGCCGGCGGGGAGGGAGGCGTGCGTAGTGGTGATGCAAGCCAGCCAAGATCAGGGCCTAGATCCGCAGAGTGGCACAGACCAGGCTGAGGTGAGTTGATATTCTCTGAGCGACAACTGCGAAAGCGATGCAGTCAAACTCATTCGATGGAATAATTCGTCACTTCCAGGGCTATCCTTTGTGGTTGCAACTTGATTTCATCAAGGGATAACCGAAAAAGTCAAAATCGAAACTGTATGTGTGTTGCTTGCATACAAAGACTGCAGTAACAACGTAAGCCAGAACGTGCGTGACGCAGAAGAAAAAAAAAGGTTGACAGTCGCAAACTGGTGAGTTGAGACAGGGGCACAGAGGGAAAAAAGTGGCAGGGGCAAGCGTGGCGATGATGTATGTCTATGGTTGCTTTTCCGTCCCAAATCGATTGTCTGTGGAGTCCGGATCCGGGATGGATGCATAGAGGCAGGATGGAGTTGCCCAACTCTCTTGTTTCCCTTGCACTAAGACGGAGTCTTTGTTAGTTGCGTTGCCCGACCAATCAATCTAGAGGTCAGCCACCTCACGTAGTCGTGCTGGCTGTTGTCATGCTCATTGACCTGGATCACCGTGGGTTGAAAGTCCGACAAGAACCTAATTCTCTAGGGTTCCCCAGCTGGCTGCAAATCGAGCCTGGCACTGGATGGTCGTGGGTGTTGAGTTTCGCTGGGCACGGAGCTCTGGTCTCGGTTCAAACGGCGCCAACACAATTCTCCGCTTTGCCAGTTTGCGACCGATCACAGCTCGTCTCGTCTCGTGGGAACCCTGACAGGGCAAGGCACCGCCGGCTTTGGTGGGGAGCGGGTTACAGTTGCAGGATGAGTCGATGGATGCTTCTTGGGAGTATCCGTATTCCTTCCTAAGCGGTGACTGTTAGGCACGATAAACATGTATTCGAGGTGGGTGGGTGGGATTGCAGCAAGTCGGAACTATTTGATTAACTGTAGTATCCAGGCGCGCGGGTCCAATTCCAAACAGAGGCATCAAGTAACATGCGGACTGATTGTCGTTGCACAACACTTTGCTGAATAATTCTATCTTAAGGGCACATTGAACAGCAACTCATGCCAGTCAGAGCCGCCAGGTACAGGTCACCTGCACTGTTGAGCAGGGGGCGGGCCAGGTACATAGCGCCAGCATGTACCTGATATGACCCATGCGAGGTATAACCCTGCAAGCGCTGCAGCTTGATCAACCAACGAGCTGCAAGCTAGTGGTAAAGCAAGCTGACAGTTGACCAGCCTGTCCAAGGATGATATGGTCACTGAAAAGCACCTAGCCTTTCGGTGCGTTGTTCCTCGACCGCTTCGATGTATACCTAGGTAGTCATATCTTTCAAACTTTCCTAATACCAGGTGAAGTGAATCCTCAACGTAGCTTCAAGCATTAGTATAAGCACATGGTCAAAGCCTATGGGTGGGCCAGTCTCTGCTCATGCTCTGGATCAGGGCACAAACCAACTTGCAGGATTCGCGATATCGTCAACCCAGTAGGAGCCAGCATGCATGCGAGGGGTTGGGTTCTCAGCCTTGAGTGGATCAAGGGCCCCATGTCAATGAGGGTTGGAGACGGCGCTTTGATGGTTTTCACCCACAGGGACCCCAAAACTACCGCTGTGCGATGGTAAAAATAAACCTCGCGCCAGCTGCATGGTGAACCAAAAACCTGTGCTTGCTTTGACTCGAAGCGAAGCCGTCCCTGGCCGACCAGCCGCAAGGGCCGTGTCGGGGGCTTGGCGTTGAACTTGCTCCGTGCAAGTCCACAAATTTGTTGCAACGACAACACGATTCCGGCTTTCATCACAGTTCAGATGGAGATTGTCCAAATCTTATTCTCGGTTGCCATAGACACGCTTGCAGCAGCATACCTAGAAAGCATGATTCCAATAAGCGATGTCGAGCAGACTGGGAGGCAATAAGGATTGTTCATCGTCTCCCAGTCGGTGCAGATAATCCAGGTCATCTGGATGCAGCCGGCTTACCCATGCGATGTAATCTGATACAGACCCCTCACCGCGTCCCTAACATCAACACACAGTTACTTTTTCTCAGCTTTATGATAGGTGGGCAGGGGAATAATGGTGCCTGGATCCCGTAGGTCGGTGGGCTTGAGATTCAGGTCGATGATGAACATCGTGCGGGGAGTCAAGCTATATCAAAGCACAATGCAACCCTTTCAAATAAAGCCCATCTCTCCCGATGTTGAACATGTCTTTGCTGCGTCGTAATTCGCTTCCAATATCGCGGTCTGATAAATTGGAAGGTACCGTCGCTTTGAAAGCTCCAGCATGAAAGGTCTACCACTCGACACGTCCACGAGATCCATCCATCGCACTGGCGCCGTTGGGCGCAAGCAATGACGTGAAATGTCGCAAATCGAATACACATGGGCGTATCTCGGTAGCAGGTAACGGTCGTTGTGGAGTTTGAGCTGGCATTTGATAGTTTGCAGCATGAGGAAGAGGCTGGCCACTGATTCCGAAGATGCCGTGCAAGTCAGGACAAACTCAATGCTGACCTCGTATGACGCATTGAGGGTCAATTGCCAGCACACTGGTTCTCTCAATGCAGGCCAAACAGCAGGTGTCTCCAAAGTGTTTGCCTGCATGCATCTCACGGCGGTGTATGTTTGCGGATGGATCTAGCGTACCTGGTGGATCGTGGTCAAGAACCAGGTACTTCATTCATCCCATAGCCAAGGAACCACCAGTCCAAGCTCTACTACCCACATGAACCCTTCAAGAGGCTGGAGCACAGCAATAAAGCATTGTATCAACATCGAATCTAGCTCTAATCGACTCTGTAGAAGCCGATGCAACAGAATCTGTCCAGCGAGTTCAAGGTTCTGTCCCGCACCATAATTCTTCGCATAAATGAGGCGCACGGAGCAGAGCCAAGGCGTGCGGAGAGAGTAACATGGCTCGCATTTGCGTTTCTGTAAGCTCTGGCTGGACGTTGCGCATGCAGCCTGAAAGGAATGCATTTACAATTCAAGGCTCACAAGCTGCTCACCTGGTGCGCGAATGGAAGGATTCTAGTCGTCCACCGATGGATGGTGATCTGTGATCTTGCAAGCATCTTCCCGTACTCTCCTTGTAGCGACAACATATACAACACGCTGCTGTGCCATGGAACTTGTATGAGCCATGAACCCAGTAATACCATACGGTCAACGATCGACTTCGTTTCTCTCGCCTCGATCTACTGTGATCCTGAGGCGTGGAAAACGTCGTTGATGGGACGGCTGGTTGAAATTGACTTTTGGCGTCGCCTAGAGAAGGTTTCTAGAGTTCCTGGTGGTTGGTTGGCGTATCCCTTGAAGGGTCCTTGAGATGGATACTGTATGTTTTCCAGCCATGAAGGCTCTCTTTTTCCGAAGCGGCCAGCTCCGTGGTTGTTTTGTTCCTTCGTTTCGTTTCGTGCCTTTGCTGATCTGAGTTGTCAATTTTAGCTGTACCTTATAGGCTCTCCTTGGATGGAGCCGCTAATACAGAGGTCCCATTCAAATGGAAGTATCTTACAAGAGGTACAATATCTACCGCCTGAGGCTAGGGGAGGCAAGAGAACTTAGGGCCTGTATCTTAAGTGGTGAAAAGACTTAGGTACGGAAGTTTGGGTATATTTTAGCAGGCCTTTAGACCAGTGAATTTTGGCAATGTCAGAAGTCCTTGCTCCCTAGGGCCACCTAACCTCCCTCGAATACTCGACCCCTCCTTCCCGTCTCATCCTCGTTGTTGAACCCCTCGCCCCTCCGCTACCTTAGAGCTAGAGCTAGAGGCGGTAACTGCCCCACCCCCTCTGTCTATCCCTCATGCACGTCCCCCTCCTTCCCGTCATCAGTGCGTCCTGTGACCCTTTATCGATAAGAGATAAGCAGGTGGGATGTCGCCGGTCAAAAAAAGATGAGCACTTGATGGTGGAAAATAAACGAAGGATCTTCTAGCACTATCCACTGCAAGATTCGATGTATTATTTGGGCAGGTCACATTTGATTCGGTTGCTTACGACTATTGCTACAGCCCACTCTCACTTTCCTGCATCCCCTTGGATGCTATCGACACATCCCGATGATCTGAGAAACCCTTTCAGCCGCTGTCTGTCCGTCTTCATCTTTTAATTGGCTTAGATGCTGTAGCACTACTGCATCCCTTAAACTTCTTTATTCTCTTTGTTCGTTTGGCTTTGAGAAATGAGAATGATAACCATGTCCACAACGCCAAGCACTCAAAATCGGACATTTAGCAAAGCTTCTGGGACCAGCGTTTGAAGAGATGCCCGTTCTCGAATTTCATTGGTACCTTGGTTATTGGTGGCAATCCAGTCAACTGGCGGTGACCATTAGACTTCCAGCCTCTTTTCCTTCGTTTTCCTCTTTCAGCCGCCAGATCTTGAATGGGAGTATTGCTTGTCTCGGTGTTTTCGGGTACCTGGGGCAAGTCTAAAATTGGACAGGCAACCCGGCCGATACCCTCTGAACCTTTCTGCACAACTCGGCCTTGAGTTCTATCCCATCGCTTAATACCGTTTTCTCGCATCGGTATCAAGGATCACGATAGAGATGCGAGAATTGACCTGCATATACACTAAAACTACGCAACCAGCCGCCTCTAAAGCAGCCGCCGTTTGCGCCTCGTCGCCTTGACAGCTCCACTTGGCGTTGCTGATCAACATTGAGGGTCTTTCTTCAACTCAATCGCCAGGCTCATCATGACGAGCTATACTGAAGGTTTGGCACGTCTGTTCAGCCTCGAGCTTCTAGATGGATTTACCTCCGGTGCTATTTCCAGGCACCAAGTACGAGACATTCTCTTCCCGAAATAGCATGTAACATGGGGATTCGCCAGAAGCCTGGTCCTCAGGAATGGATGAGCCACAGACCAGCTTACCGCCTTCTAGTCGTTTCCAACCGCTGGTTGCTAGGAGACAAGCGCCTCTTTCAATATTGTCGAATACTATACGCATGCCTGGGGAGCGCAGTAACTCTCGATATCCCTCAGTGTAAAAATCATCTCACTTGATATGTACGGTACCTTAATCGTTCCTGGACTACTGTCCGAGCCCTCATCCTAGCCTCTGGCCTGGTCTCCAAACCATGCCACCAAATGCAAGGCACGGTGCAGGTTGACGACAGACCTATCCACCAGAGTAACATGGTCCCCAAAGGATGTCACACTTGCACCCTTGACCAAACCTCCATGTGCTGGCATGCACACCAACTCGATGTTGACGACGACATTCGATGACCCTTTTTTGGGGGACACGCAGTTGAGCCCCGCGCCCGCTTATTCCGACCACACCCATGTGACGACTCCCTCCAGAAGCAGGGGAATATCACTCATGGGTCGGGAGGTGGGCGACCGGTGAAGCAAGGGACTGCGACTTGACTGAACCTGCAACGAAATCCACTCTGTTCGTCGATTTCAAGTATGTTGCCAGCCGAGATATCTCGAATTTACCTTGGGCCCTCCCTCCATCCTTCCCAACCTCGCTATTCAATGTTTTGCCATGTCCTGGAATTTTGAGGGTTTCTGATTGTCTTATCACCTTCCACACGGACCCTCAATTTCATGTCGTCTTGAATTGTCTTTGTTTCCAAGCCACATGCTAGTGGCCATGCTAACACCATTGCCCGATAGAGGTCCACAACATTTGTCAATTACCTGTCTTGTCCTGAACTTGTCTCGTCTTGTCTTTAACCTCTCGTTCAGGCCTTTGATCCTACACCGCTCTTTTATGCTCAAACCCAAAATTCGGAAGCTTTAACTGCTTCTGGTGGATCTTCCATCGACATGTCTCTCATCGCCTCAGCCTCACTAACTGATTGACCTTGACCTTTAAAGTCGATTCTCAGATCAACAGGCCTGCGATCGTGAAGCTGAACCTGGATCTGAATGCAGCTAACTCTAGTGGGTTGGGCTTCCTCTTGACGGTCGGGTTCTGAACCCGACTTGTCCCCAACAGACATGGCTGCTACGCATCATGACTGCATGCACCTCAAGGGCCTTTCATGCAGGTATCCTCATTCGCGTGCGTGGTTGCATGTACGTATGTACGTCAAAGTCTCATGATTCGATTCACGATCTTCCTGTGCAACCCTTGAAGTCTAACTATCACTATCGCATATCGTGCGAAGGTGTAGCCCAAGTCTGACGGCCCATCATTCCTCGGTTCTGTGGCCACGTCCAATATCTTTGTTTATCAGAACTGTTTCTCGGTTCTCTTCGGTGCCTTTGACCTGGTGTGCTCGTGCTGACTGCCCCTCCCTGCGCCATTCGGGGAGTTATGGTATATCGTACTGTTGCACAAGTATTGCTTTCCTACCGTGTCTCTTTAACGGCGCCTCTGCGGAGGCGATATTCCTTCTGCATGTCTAGTGACTTTGTCCGTGTGTTGGAGCCCGAAGTGTTAAATGATGAGCTACCCTTCATATACTCTCACGACTCACATCTAGACCTGGCTTTGAGGCTCCGTGATCAACGCCAAGTAGTTTATTGCCTTAAGCTGGGGGGCATCCCCGCATGTGATTATCCTGCAGACTAAACTACTGATACTCCAGATGTGGTAAGAGCTGACATCATGATGGTTCTAGTGTCGATCCCCAGGGTCCTTGCCAAATCGTACTGTTGATGCTTCGACGTGGTCTGCCCAGCGGTTGACATGGAGTAACCTTCAGCTACCGCGTGGGGGTGCTTTCTCTTTAGATATAATGCGGCGACTTGTTATGCACTGTGCCTGATACTTAGCAATTGGATTATTTGTTACAAACCTTGAACTTCTTTCAGATCCTAAGTGATGGGTGGCCATCGTCTGTTATGGTGCTGCTACAGGGTAACCTATTTTGATAGTCAACATGTCTAATTGTGAATCACACCCCAGGAAGATGCGTTGCTCTTTGGCAAGTGTCTGATTGACATGATAAACATAACAGGCGGGGTTTCCTCTTCATTGTCGTAGAAACTGTTACGAAGACAAGCTTGGCATGAGTGTTGTATTCTCGAACCCAGTCCATCCATCCCCAACTATTAAACTTACGTACATGTTAGGAATTCAATCTTTTGCCCACCATATCATGTAGTTGGAGAGCACTCGGAAAAGAATATCTGAAATGTGTATCATTAAACATATTGATTTTCGTACATAGTCATATCTAACAGTATTGGTGTATAACGCGAGTGACAGACAGAGCTTCCCATGAAAAACACCGCAAATTCGTAGTCAACTATTCATGCAATAGATTCTTTTGCTTCACCATGCCCAATGACAAAATGCAGGGCGACGTAACAATCCTAAACTTCATCTCATATGAGTATCAATGCTCACAGCGTCATAAGGCGCCATCTATTAAATATCCAACATACTCCTGATTTGCTGGGGAGGAGCATTAATGGAGTTGTTCGTCTCGGTGCTATTGCTGCGACCGGTAGATCCGGGACGTCCGGAGGATCGACCCCGGCCCTGTCCGTCCATATAAGGAGGGGGAGGGGGGCCGTCGAGTCCAAGTTGCGCTTCACGGCGAGCTCGGTCCTCGGCGAGGTTGTTAGGGAAGAGAATGCCGGCGACGGCTTCCATATTGCGCTCATGACGGCGACGCTCATTCTTACCAGTGTATGGCTGGACAAACGTTCGTGAGGCATTGGAGCTAATGGAAGCAGTGCCAGCCCGATCAGAGCGTGGGTTATTGGAAGCGTCCAGGGGGCGATGCATGTGGCCCATCTCGATATCATCATCTCTGGCAGCAGCCAAAGCCTCCTCACGTAGGTCTCGCTCCGCATCTCCTTCAATACGTCGACCAGTGGCCCTACCACCTCCGATCTCATGAACATTGCGAGTAAGCTTGTCCTTGAAGCTGAGGAGATGGTCACCCCTGACACGGTGCCACCAGGCAGGCTTGTTGACGATGCCAAGTTCTCGGTTGATCATCTCACCACGCTCTCGTCTCTTGCGGATCAGATCCTTGTCCTCATTAGGGCTGAAGAAACCGTAGAGATACTGAATGTAAAGGATGAGCAGAGTTGGCAGGAAGCCCCAACAGTAGATAACAGGGATGTTTCCGTTGTACTTGACGATGGAGTAGTCAAACTCCCATGAGATGAAGGCCTGATACGCGATGGTAGCCGCTGACAGAGGGATGATAAGCCAGAAGCGGAAAGGGATGTATCGAAGGAAGCCAACAGCGCGGTTGACGATGCCGCGGTGTCGGGGCTTATAATGCTTGATCGAGTGATGGAGGGAAAAGACGATAGTGAGCCAGGCTACCACGAGACAGAAGGCGCCGACCTTGAATCGAGTATTAGTTGCTCCAGGGACCGCCTTGGCCAATGTCTGCTCCTCCGAATGCTGTAGTTGGGTGAATTTCCAGCTACGGGGAACAACCATGAAAAAGTTTAGCCACAGCCAGAGGTAAAACCACAACGGCAACCAAAACTCAACCTTGGAACGACGGTCATCGTCGCGCAAGATAAACGGATTAGGATCGACATATTGCCTTTCTTGCCAGGAGCCCCAATGACGAACAGCTTCCCAAGTCATAGCGACAGTGCCCATGCAGAGGAGGTACCAAAAGAAGACATTGACAGTGATGGGCAATTCCTGGAGATAGTACCGGTCGATATCAACGCCGACAAAGAGACTGATGAGAGCCGCCGCCGCACTGAACAAGGCCCAGTACCACTGCCAGCGACGACCGATGGGATAGAAGCGCGAATCGCGTGGCACGTAGAGTTTTCCATGCTTGGCCAGGACAGTAAGGTTGAGAACAAGAGCAATTCCAAAAGCAACAGCGAAACCAATTCCAACAAAACCACGAGTCTTGATGTTCTCGATCGCGGAATAGCACTTAGTGGCATTGGTCCATGTACCGTTCGGGAAGACGTAAGCCGGAGTATAGGGCGCAAAGGTCAGGTAGCATTTGGAGTTGTTGGAGATGGTGTTGTTGCTGTAGAATGTGTAGTTGAAGTATTTGAGGGTGGTGAGGTTGAAGTGGACGCCGCCGAGAATGGTGTCGCTGCTGTTACCCTTATCACCCTCTGGCCATTCATTTACGGCACGAGCCGAGATATGGGCAAAGGCCTCGATCAAGCCGTTCATGTTGGGCAATCGATGTCGAGGTTGACGCGAGTGCGTGTTGTTTCGTCTGCCAATGCGCTCTGGAGGGTATCAGGGTCGTTTCGAGTATTGAGGAGAACACTGCAAGCGGAAGACTCGAACGAATCTTGAGCAGATACTGTGTAGTTGTCGCGATGCGATTGCTTATGTATATACGGGCAATTCACCCTTGAGGAATCGAGAGGGTTGTCAATCAGTAGAAATGAGTCGATTCAACAACAGAACGCATCAGGACATGGCTCAAATCGACGAAGATCCCAACCGACAAGAGATACGACGACGTCGAGATGAAGAAAGGAAGAAGAGAGAAGTAGGAGGGAAGTGGTCAAGAAAAACAAAATATCGTTGGTTAGATGCGGATTGGATGGCAATGGGATATGCCGGGCATGCCGTTGCGATGGAGAAAAGACTCGCGGCTGAGTGGATGGCAATCATCTTTTTTTCTGGGTACGTATTTCCGAGGGTGTGGAGGTGGAGACGCCGAGCGGTCCGTTTTTGCATGTTGAAATTCTCTCATACTGAATTATTAGACACGGAATACTCGGGAAATGAAGATTACAGGCGAAAAGGATCAGCATTGATTATAAGAAAATACTGGACTTTCTTTAAAATCACTCGCAGCCAAGTCTAACCAAAAGACGCCAAGAATTGAGGGCTATTCAACTCTTCAAAGCACCTGCATCATGCCATTACCCGGCATCAAAATCAATCCACTTCTAGCACCCATGTAGTGATGACCTCACTGTAGCAGGCCCTACACTCAAGCGTTCATTGGTTGCTGTGCCAAACACAGGGCATTCTCCCGCTAATACCGCTGCTACTGTACGGACGGTTAGTAGGCACATTTAATCCCCGCGGCGATGAGATGGATCCATTCTGCTCCGTCAGAGCCGCCAAGCCAAAGAGCTTGCTTCAAGTGCCTGAGATGCGGAATGGTAAGGTGAAGGGTACGTACCTGCGGGAGAGCGATGCCCGAAAAGGCCAGCAAGCTTCCAGAACACCCACCAAGAGCCAATTGCACACTTTAAGCTTGCGCCAACATCACCAGCTGTCAACGGTTGTAACCTCGAGAGCCAGCAGCGAGATCGTATCCATCTATATACACCATGGCAGAAGACATCATAGCCGACGAAGAACCGTCGTATATCGACTACGAGACCTTCCTCGACCCTGATTTCTCCCCCGCTTCCTTTGCGAATACGCTCGTTGTTTCGACCAATAACCCTAACGATACACCCCTCGACCTCTCTACGCCCCTATCTCGTGTTCTCTTCGATGCTCAAGAGATTGACTCGCATATAGATGTCTTGACGACCCGCTCGGCCGTCCCATTGCTCAGCTATACTCAGGAACAGACACAAGCATCCAAAAACATTGTCGGTGAATTGGATGGCCAGATCCAGAGCTTGAACGACAGCTACCGCCAGCTTGAGAAGGAGGTCATTGATAAACATGCTGAAGCAGATGAGGTCCGACTCGTCGCTCTGCGGCTATGGGAGACTCTGAAGCTTGGTCGCTCGGTTGGACGATGCTTACAGCTTGGTCGACAGCTTGAGGTTCAGCATTCGGAGCTTGACAGCGGAACCGGCAAGGAGGACCATCGGGCATTGGTACGCTGTGCTTACACAATTCTCTCACTACGAGAAGTTCTTGATCGTAAAGCTCCCGGTGAAGAAGGCTTTGGACTCAACCGTGTGGACGCCGTCAAGAGTCTGCAGGATACAGTCATAACTCCCATCGATCGATCAGTCCGCGAGCGGGCGGAGCGCACCATTCGCGAATTCTCCGTGCAGCCAACATCGACCTTTGCACAAGTTGAAGAGATCAAGGCGCGGTCAGCATCTGCTTTGACCGCACTCTACCTGCTATCACCAACCACCGGTTTCAAGCCCGACAAATGGGTTCCAAGGCTGCTGCTTCAGTCTTTGGAAACCTATATACGATCGGCACTACAAGCAAGCATTACGGCATTATCTCGTTCTCTGGGCCAACTACCAACACTGGATAAGGCCTTGGCTGATGTTATGGCCAAGTGTCAAAACGTAGTTTCCCTTGAGGCTGTCCTCGAGACTATAAAGCCACCAGCCCACCCTCTTCTCCCAACCTCCAGCCAACCGACCCAATCGAGCTTACTCCAGTTCCTTCTCGCACATCTTGAGACTGGAAGCCTCGCCTCATTCTTCTGGAGGACCATGGCTAGCAGTCTCGCTACGCGTGTGCAGGATATCATGAATCGTGGAGGTGTCGTAGCTAGAACCCTACGAACGAATAAGAACACGGTTGGAGACGCAATCCGCCAGGCCGTTGTCAAGGGATCTCAGTTACACAGCGCATTGACGGGATCAAAGGCTAGAACGAAGACGGAAGTGAATTGGGACCGAGAGGTCGCTGTGATGGTGGGAAGTGTAGTGAACAATCTTCGATAAACTTGGCAGATCAAAAGCATAGCAGCGATCAGGGCATCACGAGGAGGTCCTCAGCTTGTTTGGATATTCGTACTGTTAATGAATGTGGATTTGTCTATGTGATTCACCAGGACCAAGCATATCTGAGTTGTGATTCAAGCTTGTCGAACCTGTATCTGATTCATGTTCTAATAATAAAAGATCGTCAGGTCGCATTTAACGCCTCTTTGATCAGTCATCAAATGCCAAGTGAGCTCCAATCAGGGCACAAGCTCTCCCCGCATGGAGCAATCTCACGTAAAGAGGACATCTCAATCAAGGGAGGGACTTTGCTTGTTTCAGAATTGCAAACACCTCAAAACATTGTGGACAAAACCTATCATTACAGTATTATTACACCTTCTTATACCCCATTCACCCTAAAGCCAAAACAAACATGGCACCAAATCAAGGCCTCGTTCATCCAAAGGAATACGATATCAAGGATAGCAACGTGGAGCTGATCGGGTCCGATATTGACCATCAAGTCAAGTACAATTCGGCACTTACGGAGCCAGCTTGGAATGATGGCAAAGTTGGCGTCGAGCCTGGGCTACTTATCTGGCGCATTGAGCAATTCGAGGTCATTCCTTGGCCGAAGGAAAAGTACGGCCAGTTCTATGATGGCGATAGCTTTATCGTACTCTTCTCGGAACTGATTGGCAGTAATGATGGTACCGAGAAGCTCGTTCACGACATCTTCTTTTGGCTGGGAAAGCATACGTCACAGGATGAAGCAGGTACCGCGGCGTACAAGACCGTCGAATTGGATGAGTTCCTCAGAGGCTCGGCAACCCAACATCGAGAAATTCAAGAAGCGCCTTCAGATGACTTTCTAGCACTGTTCCCACGAATCTCTATTCGGTCTGGCGGAATTGAGTCTGGGTTCAGACACATGGAAGAAGAAGAGGAACCAAAGCAGACGCTCACCTTGCTGCGTGTGTTTAAGAACCCAGCCGCTGGCGCCAATGGAGTTGTTGTTCACGAAGTCGAGCCCACCTGGATAAGCCTAGACGACACGGATGTCTTTGTGCTGGATGTTGGCGACAAGATCTGGGTATGGCAGGGCAAGGATTGCAGCCCAATGGAGAAGGCCAAGGCAGCTCAGATCGTACATGACATGACTGTCGCAAAACACTCAGAAGTCGAAGTTATTGCACAGACTGAGTCCCGCTCACGACGAATTGTCGATCTTCTCGGCGGCGATGACGAAACACCCCGCGAAGGCTTCCACTGCAAGAAACCCTTTACTCCTCGCACCGCTGACAAAGCGTCCAAGAAGCTGTTCAGACTCAGCGACGCATCAGGACAGCTCTCTTTTGGTCTTGTCAAGGAAGCCGAGCGGATATTGCATGATGACCTGGAGAGCGACGATGTTTTCTTGCTTGATGATGGCGGAAGAGCTATTTGGGTCTGGCAGGGAAGCGGATCGAGCGCCGCTGAGAAGAAGAGCTGGTTCAAGGTTGCGCAGGCATATGTGCGGCATTTGCAGGCAGAGAGTGGACATGAAGATGCATATCTTACGCCTGTGGCTAAGGTTGTTGAAGGTGGCGAGAGTCGGGCATTTACGAGAGCTCTTGCTGCATGAGTGCTTCGCGAGGCTGGTTGAGTCCGACCTGAAGTTGAGTTATGAATATGCTGAAGATTAGTCAACGCCTCTCATTGAAAACGGCAACTTGCATCTTCGCGGAGGATCGACGAAGATATGGTCCAATACTCTTTTGCTGCGATAGTGTGTGTCCAAGCTTTATTGTTTGAAGCCCAGTCAGTTCCCGCTTGAAAGCTTCCACGTCTCTTCACAGAAGGCGTTCTAGAAGCAGGGGTCAAAGGCGCAGGGAAAGTTTAAGCCACCTTATGGGGCTTTTAAGCATATGAGCATGCTCGATACAAGGACTTTTGTTGTCTTAAGAAAAGAAAACTGAACCTCTTGTTGGTGCTTTTGTCTATATACGCCGAGTAGGATTGAGAGGCAGACCTGTGGTATCGGTAAGTGGGCGTTCGCTTGCCCAACAATGTGCATCTTACGAAGGATCGTCGCCTGAGGTGAGATAAGAAGGTGCTGACTGCATGAAAGTCTTAACTCCGTCCGATTTAATGATCTGACGCGTGTTCAGAAGACTTCGCGCTTATTTGAGCCGTTGATTTCTTTAAGCTTTGGCTTCGTTATCGACGTTCCCGAAGTCTAGTGACCTGATACTATTTCCTTGAGAAGCTCATGGTCGAGTCCAACATGGCCATCAATACGCATAGTTTACCTTGTATTGCCGTGGTCATGACATATGCCCTGCCAAACTCAACTGCCACGCCGTGCGGTACTGGTTTCCGAACCGTCTCTCGGCGCACATACGGAAGAATCATCAGTTCGGGGTTGGCATAACCTTGTAGACTTGTACCAGCCATCTTGATCATTCATGGAGCTTGAAACTACACTCATATTTCCCCTCTTTATAGCGTAAACTTTATTCTGTCTATAGCTGGGGACAAACTTGGATGAGAAATGCAACATGAGTGGCAATTGGGCCGCCCGAGTTTCTGGGTTAGCTTTTTTACCAGGGACTGATTGACTCCGATGCTCGCTCCTTGCACTGAACAAGAGAATCTGCCCGTTGCTCAAAGATTATCAATGATTTGTGAGCTTATTCTCTTGGCATGTTGCGGAGCCCGTGAGACAACACTGACGAGGCCCATGTGTATTGTCTGTTAGCGTTGACTGGACCAACAGAATCATGCATGACCACACCACGAGGAACTCTTAAGAGGATACGGTGTGATAGCGCAAATACTAGAGTTGCAGCACATACAAGTCAGTAGTTACAGTGAACAAAACATCAAACAAGAGCCTAATAAAGTGCCTCGTGCAAGAATTATACAAGGGTCGATCGGATAGATAGTGCTAGTCGGCTTGTGGGGATGCAACCCAATGCTAGTGATTCAGCCAATACCAAGCCATGAGAATAACAACCAACCAAGCTTATCTTGGACCTGGCGAATGCACGCCACTTACATGGGGCCACGGAGGCCCATTGCGTACGACGCTCTGAGCGGCTACAGACACTATCGATTTCACTGGCTGCTCGTTCTTGGTGATCGTCATAGAATTCTTTGCGGGTGAATCCGAACCTTCCGCCGGTATCCTACAAGAGGTCCCGCTACCCCCGATGACCCAATTCAACATGTTGAAACTGGAATCTGCATCAGCCTCAATAAACGTTGTAGTTTGTTGGTTGTCGCTGCCGAATCTTGTCAGTGACAACATCGACGGTAAAGCTGCGTCAACTGCATCCACAACAGCATACCAAAAAGCAAACCGATCATAAAGCCACTGGGGATAAAAAATCCTCATATGGTTTTTCTCTCCATCAGCCACAAACCATCGGAATAAATCGAAATGAAGTTTACATCTCTTGTGCTCTCGGCTGCACTCGCGGCTACAGCGCCTCTATCTCGAAGCACTGATGTTCGACTTATCACTTACAACATTCGCCTCGCACCAAACAAGCCCCAATGGGGTGAGGAATTATGGCCCGTTCGTCGTCCACGCTTAACAGCCCAAATAAACTACGAGACTTCTGGAAGACCTGAATCCATTGTGTGCATGCAAGAAGCATTGTATCCGCAAATCCAAGACATCCAACAAGATCTGGGAAGCGAGTGGGACTACTATGGTATCGGCCGCAGAGGCGGCCAAAGTGATGAATTCTCCCCAATCTTCTACCGTCCTTCTGTCTGGAATATTGAGGACAAGAAAACATACTGGCTGAGCGACACGCCTGAGAAAGTTGGTTCCAGGGGATGGGACGCCGCATTTCCAAGGATTGTCACCGTCGCGCGCTTTCAACATGCCGCTACGGGCAATCGCATGGTCTACATGTGCACACATTTCGACCACAAGGGGAAGAGAGCTCGTGCTAATTCGGCAAAACTAATCACTGATATTGCTGAGACCTGGTCTATACTCGACGGTGAGACTATACCTGTCTTTATCGGCGGCGACCTCAACTCCTCCCCCAGCGGTGCGGCTTACAAGCATCTCGCCAAAACCATGAACGACGTGAAGAGCCTTGTCCCTCAGAGTAAGCGCTATGGACATTCGTCGTATACTTACACTGGATTTACTACAGTCCCATGGGACGACATGTACCTCGATCACATTTTCGTGCACGACCCGACCGGTATCGAATTCAAGGCCTTTGCGGTGGTTAACTCGCGATATGAAGATGGGGTCTTTATTTCGGACCATAGGCCGGTGGTGGTGGACGTACGACTAAATCAGGTCAGTCGCAAGCAACGAAGGACAGGGGAGAAAAAGGATGAATTCTAGTAGACCATGATTTCTTTTGTACAACGGCGTTGGGGATAAGTTATGATATGATACCCGTGTGAGATTGTTAGATCTAAATGGAAATCACTCTACCAAACCAAATACTTCTTGCTGGCCTACCAACTACTTGTACTGACGAGCTTCTCTCTCACACCAGTCAGCGAAAGCTTTTGAGAGGCCAGTACCCCCCTCTTGTCCATTCTTCAAAGACACCTTGATGTCATCTGGGATGCATCCGATGCGACCCCAAGGGTAGATCAAGACTCCGTTATTATCGGCGGTGATATCTGGTGACAGCAGTCCGAACAGCTCACTATAAGCTCCATACTTGGGCGCTTTAAACATGAGGCCCTGCATATCGTCAACGCATTTGCCCAAGACGTAGTATGTCCACTTGCCATCAT
This sequence comes from Fusarium odoratissimum NRRL 54006, assembly GCF_000260195.1. Taxonomy (NCBI): domain Eukaryota; kingdom Fungi; phylum Ascomycota; class Sordariomycetes; order Hypocreales; family Nectriaceae; genus Fusarium; species Fusarium odoratissimum. The sequence continues at coordinate 157,395 of NW_022158723.1, read as the reverse complement.
GAAAGACACAGGTCCGGGCATATGGCGCTGAAGCTCCGTCTTCAAGAACCCTGAGTTGACAGCCTACCTCGTTAGCATCGCACTGTCACTCCCATGAGGGCAAACTCACCACTGATATAATTCCTTGCGATCCCAATCGCTGAGAAGTCTCGTGGGCCAAGAGAAGATTACCGGCCTTGCTCATCATATAGTTCTCCATCTGGTCTTTGACCACTTTCGGCTCCTTCTTTACCTCATCCCAGACAAGGCCTCCCTTGGGCGTGCCCATCTGAAGAGTACTTGCAAGCCATACAACTCGAACAGCTCCCTCGCCTGCGACAACCGTGGTCTTCACCAGAAGCTCCTCGAGAAGTCGCGACAGTAGATATCCGCCCAAACAGTTTGTTCCCATCTGCAACTCATGCCTGTGCTCGGTCTTGCTACCCTCAGGAGGCATCATGACACCAGCATTGAGCACTAGACCATCGAGTCTTATTTCTTTAGCGAGAAATTGCTGAGCTGCAGGCTTGATACTTGCGAGGTCGGAAAGGTCAACACATTGCGACTCAAGACGTCCTGTTGAATCAGGAGACGCTGACTGCACCTCTTTTATGGCCGACGTGATCTTGGAATAGTTACGTGCAGCTATGTAAACGATCGCTGAGCGGGAATAGAGAATCTTAGCCAGTTCCAGACCAACACCAGATGTTGCGCCGGTGATGATGTATACCCTGAAGTTCAAGGAGGGTAGGGAAGATTCTGTGAAGGTAGGAGACGGAGGAAAAAGTTGTGTTCGAACAGTCATTCTCTAAGATGAGCTTGATATTGAGGCTATTAGACAGCGATAATGATGATGAGTTCATGGTTTGAGGAGAAGGGCATCGAGGACTTATATATCCATTTTATTTATTGCTTCTGAATGGCATTTGTCACCCTTGTCTATACACAGGGCTATTGACATTATCATTGAGGCTGGGTCGATGTCGAAACTCTGATATTAGCTCGCCTCATAGAAAGTACATGGCCAAGTTCAGGGTCAAGTCGAGGTAATGTGGGCCCCGACACGGTGATGCTCAAATTCGGTCGGAGATGGCCCACGGGATCGGCTTTATGGTATTTTGGCACCTCCAACAGGGGCCGGATTCCCGATGACCCCACCCGCGGGCGTGTAATATCATCGTATTAGATACGCGAGGTTATTATAATTGTAATCATTTCTACAAACTTAGTCAAACATTCTTCTGGACTTACGGGTGCAAGGCCCTGTGGTGAAGCTTGATTGCTTCCGATGCTCAAAATTTAATCCTGTGCTCCAGGCACCGTTTGATAACTTCCTTCAGGCACAGGAACACGAGCGCTCCGAGTGTAAATATGCTCCGCATTCTCCCAACTCAACCCCTCGACACAACCCCCTTTCACCGACAGATATGGCTTGCCTTGGCCGTCCGGCAAGACGCTACGATGTAAGACCCTCACGCCGCACGTCTTGCAAAAGTAGCACTCCAGGGTATTTCCCTCGTCTGTAGGTCGCTTCCAGACTCCCAGCTTGGACAGGACATCTTCAGAGAGAGGCCACATGTCGTCAGCTGGGAAGATGGCTGATGTACCAAAGGCAGAAGCAGATTGTTTCTGACATTCAGTACAATGGCAGCAGTAAACACTGAGGGGTTGGGGTCGTGAGGCTGTGATTTGGACTGCGCCGCACTGGCATTCGATCTTGGGATTCATTATGCTATCGATGTATCAGCAAGAAACCTCACCAAGAACCGGCGTGTCTCACATTGGTTACTAGAATCACGTAAGTTAGGAGATGATAATGGTTGAAAGGACATTTAACACATCGTCAGAGAGATGAGTTTTCTCAAATAACAGGAATCAGCCCAATCTGTCACACTTATCAGCCTCAAAGGCGGTGCATCTATTACCCCGCTCGAGTCTCAAAGCTATCGTGAAAAGGGTTAGAAAAGCATCAATATCATCTTTGCTTTCTCACATCTCCCTCAGAAACTGCCCGAACGGCGACTGAATCTCTCCAACTCCGACAGCACCAGTACGCAACTGAGGCCACGGCTCCCAACCAATAAGAGCCACGCCCGGTTAGCTCAATCGGTAGAGCGTGAGACTCTTACGAGTACGCGATCTCAAGGTTGCGGGTTCGACCCCCGCATCGGGCTGTTCCTATAATTCGATTGCGAGCGTTTGCGAGGCTTTCTTTTTTGCAAGTTTCCGTAAAGTTGCGCTGGGAAGTTCTCTCATTGCTGGGATTTCCGAAGGTTCTGAAACGTCGCTGAACCAGTCGAAGTTGAGTGAGGACTGCACGGCCCCACTCTTCAGCCAGATTTTCCGCTCTTTGACGTCACAGTCGCTGTTATTGTTGCCTGCAACACCACATGTAATCTGTAAGCCCCTCTTGGTGATGCCTTCAAGAACCTCCATCACTGCATATCAATCGTCAAAATGCCCTCCAACGGCTCGTATCAGAACTCAAACCATCCTCATGCAGGACCTTGGACAGGCCCAATCCATCGGCCGTGGCTGTACCTCAAGAGGGCCGGCGTTGCCGCGTCGTATCCTTTACGTGGCATCTGGTTCTTCATTCAAAACCGCGAGTTCTGGCCACTCCTGCTGGGAAGGATCCTGCCAATATCATTAATCTCGTTCTTGGTGTACCTTTTACTCTTCACGTTTGCCTTCTTGCCCCAGTATGCTTTCTTAGCGATCTTCCATGGCTGGGGCGCGTGGGTCAATGCTGTGGTACTGGTACTAGGCGAAGGATTGGTCATCATCCAGGGTCTGTTCGAGGGCTTCTTCGTTGACGAATGTCGAGTGGATGTATTTGATGTAAGTAATTGGACTGAGAAACGGTTGTTATTTGTAGTTCAGTGACTAACAATTGTAGGCGGCCCTCATCAAGCTTGGACATAGGGATCTTGTTGCACCACAGCGAATCCTATTCTTAGACGCACCGAACCCGGTCAGAATGCTCGGAAAGCCCACTACTGCTGCCATCTACACTCCATGGAGCATCATCCAGATTGTTGAGCTCATTGTCTTCCTGCCGCTCAACCTTGTTCCAGTTGTTGGCACGCCTGCCTTTATCATCATCACCGGAACTCGACTCGGCAAGCTCGCTCATTATCGCTGGTTCCAGATCAAGGGTTTCTCAAAGGCTGAGCAGAAGAAGGCATTGAGGGATCGCGCCTGGGAGTATGTTTGGTTCGGCACAGTCGCCATGATTCTTGAACTCATCCCTGTCTTGTCGCTCTTCTTTCTCCTGACAACTACAGCTGGTGCAGCTCAGTGGACGGCTCGGATCGAGGAGGAGAGTAGGAGCCCTGCTGAGAATACTGCTGCGAACGGTCAGACGTACCAAGATGATGCCCACGAGGACCCTCACCCCGATGCACCTCCCCCTTACACTGATTATTCCGATGATGTAGTATGAGCCAAGGATAATGAATTACCATGATATGAGTTTAATGTTATCTTGATTGTCTATTTCACCGACCTGCCATTGGGTTCGACAACTGGGCTCGATGCCAGTGTACTCATATTCTCTGCGCATGAGCCCCTTCCATTATTCTGACCACACCTAGCACATTCCCTTCACCGGAAGCAGCATCTCCAAAATGGAAGGCCTGCTGGGATCCAGAATGACTGAGGCACCAAACCTTGCATGCCTGCCTGCTGAGTGCTTCCCTCGCGAGAAATCGTCCCATCTTGCGTGGCGTTCCAGGTGCAGGACACTGCCAACAGCTGGGGAACAGGAAGGAACACTGGCTGCTGAATTTCGACTCGCTCAAGAGCCCATGTGGTGACTTTAACTGAGTTCCATGTGTTCGAAGTTCAAGTTACTAGTGAAGCATCACATCACATTCTTAGAACTTGAATAGATGGACATCTTACAATAGCAATAGAGACTAACTTAACATTAAATTGGATTACCGCATGCAAGTACAAAGTTAGACCTAGTTCTCACATTGATTGATGCGCCTGCCTCTTTGGTTGATCTGGTCCAATAGGGGGACAACTGCCGGCTGGCAACTGCCTCACGCAGTGCCCGTACTCCTTCCTCCTCTCGTCGTGACTTCCTTACCCTCTGGCTCGCGCAACTCCTCAACGCGTCATCCCCAACATTCTGCCGCTCCAGAAGGAAGGAACTCCTGCCCTCGTCCCCCTCCGCCCCGGCACCCGCCGTACATATCCTTCTCCTCTCGATCTCGTTTCCAAAATTTCTTCTTCTCTTCTTCATCTCACCTCATCTCCTTTTCTCTTCATCCTCAATCCTCCTCATCTCGAGAAGAAGCATCTTCTCAGTTCTCTCGTTTCCGTTGCATTCGTCTTCAAGCTCTCTCTTCTCAGCTTTTCTGGCAAAGCATTTTACACTTGCCCACCAACAGCAATCATCCCACACCTTCTCTTCTCCGTGTACACGCCACTCAACCGCTCGACTTTCTCCACGTCGAAGTTGATCACCCAAGATGCGTATCGCCGCGTCTCTCGGGGTCCTTGTGGCCACCAGTCTCTTGGGTCATACTGCCGCTCAGGCAACTGACTACGGGTAAGTTACAACGCGCCGCTCATCTTTGTCCCTGACTAACCTTGAATGACAGAAACCCCAACGGAAGCCCAGTTGGTAGCTCGCCTGGTGGTTCTAGCAACATCATTCCTGGCAACACCGACGGGTCTGGTAACCCTTCCTACCCAAGCAACGCTGCTGGAAACGTTCCTGGCTCCTTGCCCAGCAGCGCCGGCCCCGGCTCTACCGACGGTGGCTCTGACGGTCTCCCCCCTAATGGACCTAGTGGTGTCCCTGGTGGTGTTCCGGGAAACCTTCCTGGTAGCTCTTCTCTCAATATCCCTGGTGCTGGTTCAGTTATTGTTCCTGGCAGCTTTCCTACCAATGCACCTCAGAACATCCCTGGCTCACCCGGTTCTCCCAACGCTGGTGTCTCTGACGTCCCCACCTGTTCTCTCCGCTCCACAAAGACTGTTGTTGTCACTGTCTACCCAACAGACACTCAGGACGGACAAGATTTCCCCTGGCCTGACGATTCGGATTCTGATGGCTCAGAATTCCTATCAGCCCTCCCTACCAAGCCTGCAGATTTCACTTCTCTGATGCCTGCATCTTCTGTTCCTCCTTTCACCACGCTGACCCTCGACATTTGGGGTCCCGATGGTAGCCCTTCAAGCTCTGGTACAGGATCTGGTGATAGTAGCAACCCCGAAGATGGTAACAGCGTCGGTGGTGCCAACGATCCTAGTGATGATTCCGACAGCTCAAACTCCGGCTCCAACTCTGGGTCTGACTCGGGTGTTAGCAACAGTTCTGGGCCAGATGGTGAGAATAGCTTTCAGAACGGACCCGATTCCCCATCCTTCTCCCAGACCCCCGGTTCCAATGGTGCTCCTGGATATTCTGATGGTGCTTCTGGTGATGACACCTCTGTGGGTTTCTCTGGAGCTTCTGGTGCCAACACAGCTGCCCCCATCCCTTTCCCGACACCTGGCTCCCCAAGCAATGGTGGTGTACCAGGCAGTCAGCCCCAATTCCCTTCCGCTGTGCCTCCCCAAGAGGCGAGCGACAGTCTCCCTGTCACCACTCAAGCTGGCCCTCAAGGTCAAGGCGAGAACTCCCCATGGTTCACCAACGTCCCAGGTGGAACTGATGCCGGCCAACCTACCCCCTCTTTCATCACTATCACTGGTCAAGACGGACTACCCACTATTGTCAGCAGCGGAAGCAATGTTGGCCCCGGCCAAGAACAGCCTTCAGCTACTCCAGGTTTCACCCAGAGTGGCAACAACCCGGGCTTCCCAGGTGGAGTTCCTACAGGATTTCCACTCCCCCCTGCCGTATCTGCTGGTATCCCTGGCTCACAGGGTCCTTCCAACTCCCAGGCTGGATCTCTTCCTGGCAGCGAACCTGAGGGGGGAATCACTACTTGTGCAACATTCACCATCACTGGCACTGACGGCCTTCCTACAGTGATTGACTCAACGTGGGTTGTCCCTTCCAGCACACCTTCCTTTGAGGACTCCTCACAACTTCCTGTAACTGGCGTTCCCCAGGCCTCACTTTCTGGCATTCCAATTGATGTTGGTAGCATTCCCGCTGGTCTAATTTCTGCACCAGGTATGCCTCAGGATGGGCTTGGAGGCTCTGGCTCATCAACATGCACAAGCTACACCATCATTGGCATTGATGGGCTTCCCACGGTGGTCCACTCCACTTGGGCTGTTCCTGTAACTGGATCTGACTCTGACTCTGGACATTCATCTGGCTCTCGTGGCTCAGACTCTCCAGGAGGCTTCTTGACCATTTCCGGCCTATCAACCTTCGGCCCTGATGATATTCCAGGGTCCCTTTCTACAACATCCAACTTGGGCGGCGCTATCCCTATCACCACTTCCACAAGTTACACTATCATTGGTACCGATGGTCTTCCTACAGTTGTGGGCACCACATTGGCCATTCCTGGACCGACAAACACTGACCCCAGTATCAGCATTGGCACCGAAGGGCCATCGTGGGCTTCGGATTCTCTACCCAACGGTGCCACACCTACCATAACCATGCAGACCACTGGAGCTCCTGAACTACACTCTTCTGGCCCGTCTGATGCCTCTGGATCAGATGATGGAAGCGAAGGCATTACCACTTGTACCAGCTACACTATCATTGGACCCGATGGTCTCCCAACTATTGTCGATTCGACCTGGGTTATCCCCGGATCTGCCGACACTCAATCCGAATCACCTGGCAATCCTTCTTTTGTCTCCGACTCACTCACGTCTGGCCTACCCACTGGGAATCCTGGTCCAGTGACATCCTTCCCAAATCTCCCTTCCGATGGCAATGATGTTGGCGTGCCTGGCCTCACCACCTGCATTACCTACACAGTCATTGGAACAGATGGCCTTCTAACGGTTGTTGATTCGACATTTGTCGTTCCCACTGGTACTGCAACTCCTGCTGGAACAAGCCTTACTGATGGCCAAGCTGATTCATCTCTTGGTTCTCCTGAAGCATTCACCACTATCACAACTGCTGTCGTACTTGGCCCTGATGGAAAGCCGACACCAACTGAGCAGACCATAGTCTTCAGTGACTCTTCTGCGCTCGGCATTTCTGCTGATGTTTCCCAAGGAACTTCTTCTGGCATTACACCCCCATCTAACTCTGAGCCTATCCTCACTACAGGAGGCCTGGGCCCTCTTTCTACCAGTATCCCAACTCTCAACGGCTACAATGACGGAATGCCTGAAGAGTCCATGTCGGTTATGCTCACCGATGCTAGCGCCGATGCGCAGGGTACTTCTGATTCCGGTACAACCACTGGAACTTTCACTTGGACTGTTACTTCTGTTGTCGACACTTCAAATGGTCCCATGTTTTCAGATGGTGCAGAGCAACCTCCCTTCACCAGTAAACCATCAGGTGACGGTTCTTCTGATCAGCTTCCCCAGACTGCGTATGGTCCTGTTGCAAGCGAGAACACTCTCTGGCCTCTTTCTGCAGGCACAGCCACTCTACAGACCACTACCTGGACCAATGTCATCGAGGATGAGACCACTTCTTACACAATCGACTATCCTCTCACCACTCTTGCCACCGTCGCTGTTCACCGAAAGCGGTTCTTTCGCCGCCAAGGCATGTCTTGGTCTAACTCTACTGCCTCTGACTCCAGTGTGACTTCTCCCACGGCCACAGAAACGTCTTCCAAGGCCAGTTCTCCTTCCATCTGTGCAACAGGAAGAAGCATTGGAAATACCACCATTGATGTAAGTCGTCATCTACTCACATATAGTTCTTTGTTAATCTTTTTCAGTTCGATAACTCCAAGCCCGGGCCTCTCTTCAACCCCGTTGAGAACATCTGGTTTTCAGGAGGTTTCCTTATCGCACCCCCTTCCTCTAGGCAATCTCAACCATACATCCCTACTTCTGGTGGTCAGCTGGTGGAGTTTGTTCCCCCAGCACTCTCCAATACAACATCTACGATCTCAGGAAACGTCGCCCAGATTGGCGTAGGCCCCCACGCCGCCAGTCCTTGCTTCCGATTCGACCTCTTTGGAGCCAGCCTTGGATGTGATGCAAGTGGAGACGAGAAGTGGTGCGAGTTTGAGATCTCAGCCTACCGCTGGAATGAGACTTCGTCTACCGAAGAGTCCATCGCTTGGTCGGAAACCAAGCAAGTACCGGCTTGTCCAACATTTTCCGAGGGCGGCTACGAGCTGACCCGCGTTGACTTGGTTGGCTATACAGACCTCTCCTCGGTTCTGATCACCGTGCGCGTTTCTCAAAATCTCCGTGTCTGGTGGGGTGATGACTTCCGTGTCGGCTGGACTGACAACAGCTGTATCGCTGCCTCTTGCCGTACCAACGTCCCATCTCAGTTTGTCAAGCGGGAGACTGTTCTCTCTGCCCTTCGACAAGGTGTCTACCAGTGGACGCCTCATGAGCTCAAGCGTCTGGAAGACAGTCTGGTTTAGGAATCTGCCAACTGAAGAATGTCGCGATGCAACGAACTCTATTTGTATTGAAAGATGGCGCTTTCATGTCGAGCGATTTGCTCTGTATTATTGTCACAATTTGAAACTCATTTTCTTGGACGGGAGGTGTAATGGTTGATACTGGGACATGGGTTTACTTGAGAGGTAGTTAGATGGATGGGAAAGCATCATGTCAGATATGATCGGATAACCCTTGTTTGCCCAAGTAATTGAGATAAAGATGTATCAACTCCCTGCATCTCAATGCGTGCCCGTAAAACGATGTTGACTGGTAAAAGTTTATGGTGATATACGTTTGTGAGATAAGGCAGGGGACAGCAGCCTGACTGGAAAGTCCCTTATCATTTCTTCCCTGTTCAGAATGGCTTTGAGGGCCTGCTGTAATAATTTTATGATGGAACATGAGTTCTTCAAAAAGAAAAAGAAAAGATATATTATTAAGAGCCATAAGATCTTCACACGGTCGTAATGAGTTCTCATCATCAAGGGGACATTTTATACAGAGATACGTGACATTTCGAGAAGATTATCACTCCTCCTATCATGAACTCACACACATACTACAGAACTCGCACATATATTACACTAAACCGTACAGATGTCATGAGACATGACCAAGACCTCATACCAAGCCATCTATATTGTCATAACTTAAACCATTGTCAAATGAGATGATTTCCTTCCAAAACTACTCTCAATCACTTGATGATGCGCTGGCGTACTCGGACTCGTCGTACTCGATTTTATCGTCGTCGCTGGAGTCATTATCTCTAGCCTCGTTGGCACCAATGTCGTCGACGCCGTAGTAGCCATGGTCATCCTGCCCGTCGTTTTCAGCTGAACTGGACAATGGAATTGGTGCCAGCACAGTCTCTTGAGAAAGACCATTCTCTATGTCTGCTGCCTTGAAGAAGACATGGTCCTCTTGGAGACGCTTGCCCTGACTGACAAAGCCCATGGGGCTGTGAGCGAAATCCTGCCCACGGCGACGGACTGCTAGCCACTCTTGTAGAAATGTCAGTGGACTTTTGGTGAGCTTGTGCTCGAGGTCAGTTTGTGGCTTAGATATCTCTGTCTCAGCATCCGTATCGGTCTCAGTAGGTTCTTCATCCTGTGCTTGGTTGCCGAGCTCGCCATTCTGGATCCCAAGTAAGGAGCACATGGCATCGTATTCGTCCCACTCAAAGTACAAGCGCCCGGCGTAGATTCCCAGCTCAACCTGAAACCACTTTGGAGCTTTCCAGTCATTAGGGAGAGGAGGAATGCTATGGAACGTCAAATCGTTGAATCGGAGCATTTTTCGTGTGATTGGTACAGAGTAAACTAGAAGGTGCGTGGGAACGCCTGAATTTCGCATGATGGGAATCAGAGCCTCGGCTTCTTCGGGCATGATAATGACAGCGATCTCGGCGACAGAGCTCCAAATGATCCAGTTAACGGGACGCTGAGGCTTTGTTAGTTCTATAATCGTCAGAAAATAAGTGAGTAAAACACATACCAAGAAGTCATCGGTAGAGAGGTCTCCCTTGGGCTTGATAGTTCTGCCAAACTCGGCCGTCTCGAGTAATTTTGATTTTGTTATCTTCGGTTGCACTTTGTACTTGCGACCAATTCCTGTCTTTGACAGGGCATGGAAGACGTGAGTAAAATAATTCGTGTCTGCAGGAAGCCTTCCAGTTCTGATAAAAGCCTCGAGGCTGGCGTTGAGACCTGGGAAAGAGAAAGCAGCAAAATGTTGAGGCTTCTTGACCTGTCGCACTGATTCAACCTCGAAGGCAACCTCTCTCTCCTGCTCGACTTCCTGTAGAGCAGAGGCATGAATGGCTCGGCCAGTGTCTTGAAAGGTCTTGCGTCTTGCATTGAGATCCCGAATAAAGCCTTTAAGCACCACGTTGTTAGATGTCTGCATGCCGACGGCGCGGTTCTTTATTTTCGGCTCGTAAAGATTCTGCAGGCTCTGCTGTTCGTCCTGCTTAATCGCCTGTACATACGCTTTTCGCTGAGGCTTGTCGGTTAAAAAGTTGGGGTGATCTAAAGCGGCCTGCATTCGACGGCAGTAATCCATGCCCTGTGAATAGTATAAGGGCTGCAGCTGCTCAATTTGGTCACATGTGTTGTCCAAAAGCCATTCGACGACATCAGCTGAGTCAATAGGTTCATGAATAGTCTTGTTTTGCAGGTCTGAGATGCTTTGGTGGACCTCGGGAGGGACAAAGAAAGAAACAACCTGAGTTGTTCCCAGTTGTCGTAGACGCATAGCAGCTACGAGTTTTTAGCGACTCGATCTTAGAAGGTTTTGATAACAACATGCCAAACTCACCTTGAACAGTGTGGTCCTTGGTCTGGCCTAGACGAAGAGTGAGGGCGCCCTTAGCTTTAGGAGGGAGCCTAAGATCAGTGCCACGGGTGTGGGCCTCATCAAGATATACCAGACAGTTTGAAAGGTCATCAGCAAAAGGTGACGCGAGAAGGGGCGTTCTTCTTCCTTCCTTGGTCAGAATCCAAGGTTTGTTTTCTTCGTCAAAGTACAAGCCTGCCAAAGCGAAGTGGTCAATCTTTAGCCACTGTTGAACCAGAGTGTAGTTGTCCATTTCCAAGATCTGGGCTCCTGCATCGATCAAGATACGGATGGAGTTCGACTTGAGGCAAAACAGGAGATCCATCTCGGTGGCTCTGCCCATGTGTTGAGTTTTGACATCCTGAGGTAGAATGCAACGACGATTTCGAGGGTGAAGAAGATAGGTCAAAACTTCAGCGCTTGTGTGATGAAGACTCGGCAGATCTTGTTGTTCAATGTTCAAAGGAAGCATTGTTCTGTTGTCGTTGGTACCACTGAAGCCTGTACTCAGCGGTTTGCCTGTCGTCTCTTTGTCATTCTCCGTTATACTCCCGAGGGGTGACAGTGGAATGTCCCAGCCATTGGCCTGAAGTTTTACCTCAAACTGCTTGGCATGCCGTGGAAACACGAAATTGTTCAAGAAATAATCGATGACTACCTCATTGTACCGCACAACCTTCCAAATCTCCCCAAGTTGCATCTCATCATCCACGTTGATTGAATTCCAGGCCTTGAGGGAAGAAGGGAAATTTTCAGAGCTCTGGGTCCAGTTATCGTATTCGGTTGACGGGTCGTCGGACTTGAGGATATGTTCAAGTGATTGTCGAAGTTGAGCTAGATTTATGCCATCATAGTAGAACGCCAAACAAGTGAATAGTATTGCGACGTCAGGATGACCCCACTCGGATTGATCGCTCGGAACACCTTTGGCGTGAAAAGGCACTGCTATGGGATCGCGGTGCGGATGGAGACTGTACTCTACATTCCAGCGCTTCTTGAGGGTCATCATTAAAATGCGATTGACGAGGAGACCTCGGAGATGATAAATCGTTTGCTTTAAGCTAGGCTTGTCTGGCAAGAGATTCCGGATGTGCTCTATACTTGTAGCACTAGGTCGAGCGTGCATGAGAAAGTCCTTGACAGCGATTCTGTCTTTAATTGTCATTGCCTGTTCAGTAAGAGGCAGAATCCCACCAGCACCGTGACAAATGTCTGCTGTAAGCCTTCGCACCAGCTCATCCTCAACATCTTGCCTGAGGAAGAACACAAAGGGAAATCCGCCCCCGTTTCGTCGAATAACGCTAATGGAGTGAGGAAAAGACCTTGATAAACCATACAGATGATTATCAACAAGTCTCATCACGGCTTCAGCCACAAGCCAGCGATGTGGATGCCCATCAACTGTAGTCTGAGCGCCAGATGGGTAGATAAGCTGGGTTCTCACTGCGAGAGTATAGTCCGACTCGTCTAGGATATCTCTTGACACCCTTGTGAGCCATTCTTGGACCTTGGTCATAGGTCCTGCCTGCGCTGGCTGCTCATCCAGGAGTCGCTGTCGGCCGCTAAGCATGAATGACATCTGGTGTTCGGGTTGGCAGATCATGACACCTCCAGACTTGAGCATATCTCTGTGGATCAAATGATAGGCTCGTATATTTTTCTCGGTAGTGGGAGTTCGACGTGAGAAGGGGACATGCCGAATGCCCCTTCCAAGGATACCACCGAGTCTAGCCTGCAACAACTGAGCTGTTTGTTGGAGCAGAGCTTTTGGTACAATGACTCGCACAAGCTGTTTCTTGTTAGCAAGTGCTGCCGCAGCCATAGGGATAACACAGGAGGTTTTCCCTGTGAAACTGATTAGAACTCAAAATGGCTAATATTCTTCTCTTCCAGGGACAACTTACCTTGGCCCATGTTCATCTGAAGCACAGAATTCGATCCCGAACCAGGGGAAATTGTGGCTAAAGCTACATCAACTTGAACAGGACGAATCATCATATTGGACTCTATTTCTAACAGGAGCCAATCTGGATGCTCTTCGGGCTTCCAATTCGAATGTCCCTCGTTTGACTCCTCTTCATGGTATCTTCCCGATATGCCTTTGGACGCTAGATCATGCAGTCGGACCTGTCTTTGGTATTTCGTAATGTCAACTCCCATTTCTAAAATGGCCTTTCTCATTCCACTTCCAAATTGTGTGACCTCAGCAGCCGATCCGAGACAAGAAAGCAGCGTAGCCTTGGTCACAATCGGCCACAGGTTTCCTGCTTTGAGCCAAAAGATCCTTCTTTGTGAGAATATTCCACTTGACTCCAAGGCTGTACAGATCGCCCCGAAGCCGCCCTCGACCTTCTCCAGACTGGAGTGCATCTCAACTTCTCGAGATTTCATCGACTCTTTGAAACCGGTCAAAGGAGTGTGCTGGAAGGCGGCGAGACTCTTCTGGAAGTCCGCTGCATAACGGCGCCGAACAGCCGACCGAGATGCTCCTAAGCGTTGGGCTATGAGATTCAATTTCGTACTGGATTCTGACCTCACAGTCGATTCTGACATATTCTTATCCGTTTGGGCATTATGGCGCCTTGCGAGACCAGGCCAGAGTGAATTGGCCCCAGAACCTGTGTTTCTTTGCCAAGAGAAATTGCCGAATCCAGGGAAAAAGTCCTTCTCACTCAAAAGTGGTCGATCCACCGAGGCTGCAGAAGGAATTTGATTCGTACTCGTCGTGACCTTAAGAATACGATACGGTTTGGCCAGCAATTGCCGAAGGTCGACGGTTTCAGTACCATCTCGCATTCTTACCGTGTAGGTCTCCTCGGATAAGGGAACCGTAGGTGGTTCATATCGGTCTTCTAGGCTTCGTCTATCAAGAATTGTCTGGACCTCTTTGAGATGCTCAGTGAGGTCTCTGTTCATGAACAGGCGCTTCCATTCGGGACGAATAACTTCCAGCGCAGGGCCGATGTCAATCAGCACAGACCGAGATAGGCCACTGACATTTGGCTCCAGACAAGGCCATTGGCTGAGGAGGTGGTTGGCCAAGTACTTGCAATCTTCCTCAACTTTGGCTTCGTGTTTCGCTTGCTCGATTTGCAACTTGCGTAATAGTTTTCCGCTCGAATACTGCCCCAAACCCATGGCATCGTTCTCTGGCGCAGCAACTCTGTAGGGCTTCAGCAGATGCAGAATGTAATCAAGCTGTGGTGCCTGATTCGGTTGGAAATGATCAAACTCATCCCATTTGGGCAATTCAAGATCCTTAAGATCACTGAATACCGCAGACGCAACAATGGTTCGAAGAAGTGGCATATTTGCGTCGATATGGAACGACATTGGCCCGAGTAAGTACATGAGCTTGTATCGATCCGTTGATTCACGGGAAAATCGGACCAACGACCCCCAATGTTGAAGGATATTAACCTTCAACTTCTCATTGATGGATGTCCCACTGAAAGCCGATGTAAATCCACCAACAGTGCTGCCCTGTGAGAGAGTTTGAGCAATACAATCTGTCGTCCTGAAGCTCTGGGGCCATTTCAGGATCAGGTTTGTGACCTCAAGCACATTACGATACATGATGTTGACTGTTGAGGGGCGATCTCGAGGCATGTACTTTTGGTTAGCTAGTTGTGTGCAGCTGGCCGTATTCCCTGAACACCTGGTAACAGCACTTTGTCGAAACATTGCTCGTGCATGGAGATGCACATCTCCTGAAGAAGGGAGCTCTGGCATCTTCACAGTAACCTGTTCTTTGGCTGCAAACATTCCTAAAGTTGCAGACTCCCGAAGGATACGATCCACGATTTGTCTATATGCCGAGTTTTGAAGAATGGCAGGCAGGGACTCAATCCAGGTATCTGTACGCATAACCTTAAGATCTTGTGGATAGTACACTCTTCTCGGTGTTAGCCCAGCTATCTTGTGCAGTACCAACATAGAGGGTGGAGTAAGGGGGGACCATGGCTGAGATATGCCCGCTTGAAGCCACTCAATAGCTTCTTCAGTTCCAGTGCGGCCTGTCAGAGGATCAGGCAGAAGAAAAGATGTACATGCATGAAGAAGAGCCTTAGTAAAAACCAGTGTGGGCTCAGGCGCGCAGTCGATCCGTCCAAGTGTGCTGTTGATGTTGAAGCTTCCAAATTTATCTGAGGGTTCGACCCTCACTGTTACATGACACCCTTCTGACCGAGCAGAGACGGGCCCGAGAGGCACCAAGATAGACCTGTGCATCGGGTTGGCAAGGCTAGTGCATACCAGTTTGCTGCGGAGCCCGTACCAGGTCCCGGCATCTTGGTCCTTGTCGATTTGGCATTGTAGCTGAGGCGATTGAAGTAGACGGTTCTTGTTAGTGTGGAACACAATGTTGAGTCTTGGAAGCTCCACGGTAAGGTTCCGGTCTCCCCCAGGTTGATACACAGTTATCTGGCTGCGATCTTCAAGTGAGTCTAAGATTCGGCTAATACGATTGAAGAGTGGGCTTGACGGGTTGACAATATAATCCTTTGTAAGGAGGCCTCGGTACAGGCGTGTCTTCGCACATGTGTAGTCTTTCAGACTCAAAATGTACCACTTGTGAGGGTCATCCGGCCAGGGTCTGTCCTTGGAGGTTATGAAAATGTCTCCGGTTCTTAGGTGCATCCAATGAAAGCAATTGTGCAAAAGGGGACCCGGAAGATCTGGGTAGTCGCCTTGAAAGATCTCACGTGGGATCAACTGCAGTGCATAGTCTCGTCGGAAAGCTCTTACAATCAACTCCTGCGTTCCACTACCATATCCCACATGGACTTGATATCCGTGAGGTCTCACGCATAGAACTGTTTGACTATTAGCATACAGCACATTATTCGATAAGTCGACAAGGTGCACTTACTGTACTGCATCTCTGGGCGGCGCGACGGGAATGTCAGGAGAGCCTGGTTACCAAAAAGTTCGTTCAGAACAACGGAGTACTTCGGGTCTTCTGGAAGTTTGCCCATCGGTTGGCTATCGACAAGAAGTAGCCCTCTAATACAGTTGAATGAAACAGTCTGCTCGATTGAGTCAACACTGTCACCTGTCCTAGAATGGCAAAATACCCGGTCGGGCGCTTCTGGGTCCAATTTCACTCCCAAGAAAACTCGAGGACACCCTTCTTCCTCGGGCCACATCTCACAAAGGGATCGTCGGAAGACTTCCAAGTCGTCAACGATTCGCTTCGACACAACTGGGGCAAGTCGATATGAAAGTCGGATATCTCGAATGATTGCATGCTGGAGGAGCTGGGGAAGCGCCTCTAGCTTAACCACAAGGCTGTCATTTACCGTGATACTGCTCTGGATGAAGATCTCGAGAGACAAATCGTCGAATTCAAGACGGCCACAGGCCAGAGGCACATATGTGCGTTTACACAACAGAGCAGCCCAAAGACCGTACTGTTGGAACCGTCGTGCTGTCTCGGCTTCGACAACCTTGTAGGATTCAGCACGAAGGAGCTTGAACCAACGCACACATGTGTTCCTGGCACGTATCAAAAGGGAAATTGTCTGGTCGGAGATCTTGGGCATACGTGCTGCCCAGGAAAAATCGAGGAGACGGAGGGTGAAGGTGACGATGGTTTCCATCAGGTAGATTTCTCTCCAATTAGCCGCCAGGCTGTCCAAGCGATGTGATATTTGCTCCATGAAGGTCTCGCAGAATGAACGGTCACGGAAAACCTCATGGATGATGCGAAACTCACTCCTGGAATCATCCAGGGGCCCGCACTGAAGAGCCAGATGAGTGACGAGTGACATGGTGGCTTCATTGGAGAAGTTCAGGTTGGCCGATGCTAACTCGGCAAGAATAGATAGCCAGCGCCTGGACTTTCCAGATGCAACCGTCTGAAAAGCAAGATATTCATGAATATTGATACCCTGTGGGCATCTAGAAGCTGTTGCCATGATTTCGTAAGAGGATGGCCCGTAAATACTCTTGAAGAAGGCAGCGTCTGGCTGCGAGAACGGGGAAGAATCGGGTATCTCTAGCTTCACATGATGTAAGAAGCTCAGATGACCCCGACGGCTGGGCCACTGTTTCGAGTTTTTATCAGAATATGCCAACTTCAATCCGTTTGGTCGACAGACACCGTATCTGCCGTTATCCCATTCGATAGGGAATGCTAAAGAGTGGTAGTGGGTAGAGACAACTGTTCTAAAGTTAGCTGGGTTTTGCTGATGATTCAGTTTCAATATTAAATATAGGTTAGGCCGAATAGAGCAACTCAGATCCAAATTTATCGTTCGAGTTTAGGGCAAACTGTGTGGTTCTTTTCGGACTTGGAAAGACATCCTGAAGGGTGGCTGGGGGGGTAATGGTAGTCTGAATACTTACAAGGTTTAGTGACCGATGCCAGAGAGCAGCTCATTGATGAGTCGTTGGCATACTTCTGTAGCTGTTGATAGTCTCGCGCCCAGCACTTCGGGTCAACGCCTTCCTCTGCTGGTAGGGCTATCGACATAACGGTCCATGTAGCATCTCGATATTTCGCCAAAGTCTGAGGGCAAAGCAGCTCAAAAACGACAGCTCTCGCGACATGAGGATCAGAAGGAAGTGGATGCTCGTAGGCCTGGATACTAATTCTCTTCAACTGCCGCTTCAAGTAGCAGCGACGACAATCGCGGTCATGATAAGGGGGCAAGTGGGGATTGTCCTCGTCCACCATGTAAACGCATGTGCTCTCATCAATAACTTTGGATAGTCTTGAATACTCCTCGCTTTTCGACTTCCATTCCTTTTCTTTTATGTCTCGCAAATGGGTCGCCCACGCCTCTATTGACTCATGCAAGTCGTTCATCTCATCAGACATGTCAGAGTCATCATAGAAGCGATGACCAAATGATCCACGGACAGGATCGTCAAAAATGCTGATTGTTGAACCTTGGCAAGCAGCAATGCGATCCTGTAGATAGACCTGGATCTTCTGCAGCCGCTTCATATCATCGAAGGCAGAAAGTAGCAGGACATCAAGCATCTCAGGTCGAAATACAGGGTGGAAGTCGCTGAGGAGTGGGTACATCGCACAGGCTGCCTTATCCATGGTAACCCATAGATCCATGATGTTCAAAATCAGTGTACTCTTGAGTTCGGGGATGCCATCGTAGGCCCTGAAAGCTTGTCGCAGATACTCGTTGATCAAAGAAGCTGCGTCTCCGACTTTTGAACGTGGAAGGAAGCTTTGCTCATGGCAAAAACTGGTAACGGTGAGTTCTTTGTCAATTAACTTGAAGTGCTCGCGAGCAAACGAGCTAAGATGCTGCTTCGCACCCTGTGCGACATTCGTGGTGCCTTGTCGCCCAGGATTGAACTTGAAAGGCTTTGAATAGCCTCTCCAGATTTTGTTGAGGGTAATCCCGCTGATCTTCAGGTTCAGCTTCATATCTTCGAAAGAAGCTTGCTTCGGTAGCGGGGGTATCGTTTTGGTCATCGTCAACTTCTGGTGCTTCCACGATACTTCGATGAAAGCATTTGCCTTGGAAATTGAATTCTGGAATCCGGGGCCGAGTTGGGTGAATAGATACTCAATCCTCTGGGCCAGATCTTGAGACCGATCTTTATCTACTTCCAGCTTGACCAGCCGTCGGCAAATCTTTTTCTTGAGGAAATCGAGACGGTCAAGGCGTATTCCTCCTGATTGCTGTACATGTGTGAGGAATTCACTGAAGAGGTGAGCCAACAAAAACTTGTACTCAACTCGCCCAATTTCACCCAAACGTTGAGCGAGGTATCGAGAGATGGCAACTCGCAGCACAAGCCAATAAGGCAGTCGTTTCCATGGTCTTTCTGCGTTGTTCCACAGCACATCGTCCCGAACCATCTTCTGCAGAAGAGTTGGGGCGAGGCGGCGGCCGTTTTGTTGCAGAATAGCCATGAGCATAGAGGAAATAAGAGCAGGCTCTGATGTGTTGCGGAACTCGGGCATAGATGTTCCCGCTTTGAGCGCTTGTGCGGAGAAATCGGTGAGTGATTCTCGCGAAGCGTTGTCGAGGAAATTGGCTAGATTGGAGACGAAACCGTTCTCGCGGAATGTAGCGAGGGGGGCTGCGACTACACATCCAGGAAAGTCCCACTGAAGCGCATTTTCAGTTGCTAGAACATCTTCATTGCGCGCCGAGGTCTCAAAGGCCTCGAATATGACAGAAGCGCCAAAGATAGCACTGGGTCAAGTTAGTTGAGCTGCGGTGGTTTGAAGGCGAGGTATGAAGACAGGACTTACTCTTGCGAACGGCGGATGTAAAGAGCACAGTTCTGGCTCCGCACATAGACGACCAGAAAATCTGACTCTCCAAAATCGTTGAGCTCTCGAATGAGCGCAGTTCGGTCGACGCAACCTCCTGCATGAATGCTTTTAGTGGCACGAAGGCCTCGCTCGATCAAGCTCCAAACGTAACTCTGGTCGTTTTCAGGAAGATCTCGCAAGTGCTTCACAGAAGCCAACAGTCTGTTAACCAGGGCTTTCTCAAGCTCGTCCAGATTGGAGTCCTGGCGTTGCGGGAGTTGAGGGGGGAGAACGAGGTGGTTATAAAGGGCATCGTTGAGCGACAAGGGTTTTTCGTTGTCGCTCTTGCCCTTCCGAGGGGGAATAGAAGTCACGGGGGGAGGCATCGCTGCTAGCACCTAAGGCACCGCGCTTCTACCAATAAAGTAGGCGATTCAGGTGGGTAAGTTACCTAGATAGATCCCTGAGGTGATTCAGTGTCAATATAAGTTGTCTTGCAGTTGTAGTATAGCTCAGTACGCGGCAGTCGAGGTTATACTCGCGATGCAAAGGTAAGGAAGATGAAGGTGAGGGCGAAGTTAAGAGAGAAATGAAGAGAAATGAAATGAACTGAGCGAAGATTTTGTTTGGAGAAGAAAATCCAACAATGCCAAGGGTGGGTGAATGATTCATTTACCTTGTGAGGCTGCTGTCGTTTGATGATACTGGCACTGGCAGCAACTGTCAGTGCATGTGGTAGCGAGACGGCCTCCCATTATCTCAAACAATATCAAAATAGAGCAAGTTATAGGTGCCTACCTAGGTTTTCAGGTAGTTGAGATAGTTTCCTTGATACTTAGTAAATCAGTCGATAGATATCAAAAGCGTTTCTGTAGTTGAAGTCAAAGTGGGCCTCCAGACAGGATGGTTGAACCAGCAAACAAAAGATGAACGATATCGAAAGTGAAGCTACATTTTAGGTATCTATCCAAGTACACATCTTTGACTTGAAAATGGTTCGCTCTGTGGCTGGCTGCCTTGCAGCAAATTGCAGGCAGGGGGCCAAGTGCTGGTGGCCGTTTATGAGTCGGGCGGCCCTCAAAAGACGGCCTCCTGCAGACGGCCAACCACAGCAGACGCGTCAGGTTGATTAGGCCGTAAGAGATAGAATGTAATCGGGAGGCCTTAGGAGTTCATGTATACCTAGGTACGTGCAAGGGATCAGGGATATTGGAAAAGTGCATATTCTAACCTGCCAATCACTTTCCTTTACCATAGATTGCTTTGACCTTGACTAACTCGAAGGTTCTCTAACCTCGGGGATAGATGTAGTAAAGTTGCGAGTACTCACATTGTTACAGATTTACCAGTATTTGCATAAATATTCATCATCCGGCCAAACTGTTGAGTTTTTTTTTCTTTTTCTTTTTTGTGATCCTCCGAACTCTGGGATGAACATTCTCACACTTGACTACCTTACCTTCATAACAAGACCCATTCGTCTCCTTTCATCTCTCCAGAGAACCATCCCACCAAACACACTCAAAAAAAATCTCTCCCTGTCTAAACAATCCCATTGTTCTATCATCTGATTTTAAGTCAGGAGTAACTAGCAACAGGATCACCCAAAACATCCAAACGAGGCGCAACTCCCAATCCAGGCTCCTTTGGTGCATGAACCCTCCCATTTCTAACCTCAAAATCCCCGTCCGCCGTCTTCACAGTAACCATATCTCTACACTCCAAAATACATCTCAGATTCCTCTCCGGGATAGTTTGCCCAAGATGAACAATCGCCGCAAAAGCAATGTCCGATCCGGTGGTCTCCTGACAACTCATGGTATAGCCCGCCGCAAGAGCAATATCCCTATGTCGTCGACTTTTGGTCAAACCGCCGTTCTTTGAAATCTTGATCCCAAAGCCTTCGGCCGCGTCATCTGCTATCATCTGGATTATCGATGCGTCTGTGGTGGCGAGCTCGTCGAAGTGAATAGGCACATTGCTTCTTCGACGAAGGGAGACGATTTCGCGCCATGTGGCACAGGGGGCTTCGAGAACAAAGTCCAAGCTGGGCGGGAGGAGCCTCAACATGCGAAGGGTGTTTTCAACGGTCATGCCACCGTTGGCATCTACCAGGAAGAACTCCCCGGGCTGCTTACCAGCGAGCGAGGCAGTTATTCGCTGAGCATCCTCACCGGGGTCTCCGCCGATCTTGACGGAGTGTCCGATGAATCCCCGTGCTCTATGCTCTGCAACACGCTTTCGCATATCCTCGGGTTTGTCCATGTAGATTGACGAGATGATAGGCAGACCAACATCAGTGCGACCACCAAGCAATTCGCAAACAGGCATTCCCACTGACTTGCCGAAGATGTCCCAGCAGGCAATGTCGATAGGAGTTTTGGCGTGCTCGTGACCGGTCAGAGCAGAGTCCATGGCTTCGTTAATGCGGTCAACTCGCCTTGGATCCAAGCCGATCAGCCAGGGAGCGATCTCGGCAATGCCTGCTCTCACGCCAAGAGCATGCGAGGCGATGTAAGTTGACCCGAAAGGGGTGCTCTCGCCCCATCCTTCGATACCAGTATTTGTGGTTATTCGGACAATGGTTGCATCAAAACTCCTATACTCTCGGCCGCCTGACAGATAGTAAACGCCCCCTGAGTAAGGGAGGTCGACTTTGAAGACGTCTATCTTTGCTATCTTGAGCTCAGACATCTTGTTAGGCGATGAGTGGAGAGAATTGTGTAGAACTATTGGAAGAGGGCATGTGAAGAATAATTGAATGAGCTAGCTAGGACATGGTGTCACACTTCTTATACACACTGGTCTTACCGATGCACCTCTGACAAAACGAGCCTACTTCAGATTCCCCTGTACCCCAAGCATGAAGCTTCGACGCCACGGATCCAGAGAATGCCGATCTATCAACGGCTTCCCCTCATTCAGATAGGAATATTCTTTAAACTTTCCTTTTTCGGTCTGTGAGTTTACGGAGTTCTAAAGGAGATATCATCTGAATACCAAAAAGGGAAACAGGAGATATACTGGTATGTTCTTTGGTTCCTAAAGTATGGTATCTGCGGGTTCCTGTGCCGAGATAATACAGGGTTGGGCGATGGTGTAAGTCAGCTGCCTCGGGGGTTGAGATACTGTTCAACAGTAAAAGCAGGAATTGATGAATAGGCTATATCAAGTTTTATTAATTTGACTACTTGTTCCAAGTTAAAGATTTTAAAGAGATTTGACCTAAGTTCGTTCACATTCATTGTTTCCATTGAATCGCATCATTCAAACATTGATCATGTTCGGGAGTGGCAGCCAAGTTCTGAGTATGTGGATACCCTACGGGTGAGGAAACCGACATTAGCCAAGACCAGACACTTCTCGAAGCCTTGGTAACCAAAACAAGAAAAGATTTAAGGAACATGATTCAACTACAGCCAGGTCGTAATGTACTCATGATATCATACCAAGGTTAGTTATAAACGAGGTTACCCCACATGGATCTGTCAGCAACAAGACGCCTCATCACGACAACCGCAGTATAAGAACAACAGTCTCCCGCTCCGAGATCAGGGTATGACAGCAGTATATCTTCATCCCTGATACACCACATTACTCAGAAGTACTCTCTTCATAGCCAGAAATGTCTCAACCAACTCAACGTCATGCCTGGCGTCGAACAGACGATTATACAAAAGGCACCCCCAAAGTGAAACTTGTAACAGAAGATCTTCCTCTCCCTCTCCATCCAACAGCCGTTCTCATCAAAGTGCACGCAGTTGCTCTCAACTATCGCGATGCCAACATAGCCAATGGCGGTAACCCATGGCCTGTTACTCCCAATGGTATTCCTGGCAATGATGCCGCCGGTGAGATCGTTTCAGTCGGGAATAGAGTCTCGCTCGTCAAGGTTGGCGATCGTGTTGCTCCGATCACGGACTCAGAATTTGTTAATGCTCGCTCGACGGGAAGGTCTTGGCTCGCGGCCAATGAGGATGGCATCTTGGCCACTTACATTATCTTTGATGAGAAGTTGGTCACAAAATTACCTGAGCATCTTGATTGGGTTCAGGCTTCGATCATTCCGTGTGCTGGAACGACCGCTTGGTCTGCTCTCAAGGGCGCTAATATCGGACAAACAGTTTTGATCCAAGGTAAGTCCCCTCGCAGAATATCAATACAGAGGCAATAATTAACAAATCTCAGGCACTGGCGGCGTTTCCACTTTTGCTCTCAAGCTGGCTCGCGCTTCAGGTCTTCGGGTCATCCTTACTTCCTCAAGTGATGAGAAGTTAGAACAAATCAAGAAGCAATTCGGAAAGCCAGAGATCCAAACCGTCAACTACAAGACCCACTCAGAATGGCACAAGGAAGTTCTCCGTCTAACAAATGGTGTCGGCGTTGATCTCGTCGTCGAGAACGGTGGCAGCAGTTCTCTCGTTCGGTCCATGGAGTGCACTCGACGTGGAGGCATTGTCAGCCAAGTTGGTTATCTGGGCGGCCCTAAACCTGAGCATTTAAAGGAGTTTGTTTCCACTATCATCGATCGACGACTGAACGTTCGCGGTATCAACGCGGGGTCTAAGGATGATCAGGATGAACTTATGGCTGCCATCTCTGCGACACAGATGACTTTCGAGGATATTCTTGACTCGACTTGGTCTTTCGATAAAGCAGAGGAGGCAATCGAGTATGTTTGGCAAGGCAAGCAGGTCGGAAAGGTTGTCATCAAACTTGATGACTAGACAATGATTAATTGTAGTTCATTGAAGCCAAAAGTTAAGCATTGTCGGAGAGTCGACAAACCTAAGTAATTAGTCATAGCAAGAGGAAGAGACATTATTCGAGTTTCATGAATCAGTTATACATGGCAAGTAACTACAATGGGCATGATAGATGCTCCAAATCGATTCATATTGAGATAGTTAGACAACCTGTTAGTTGATCAAAAAGGACAAATACAAAAGGCCAACTTACCCCTTTCTATCTTTTACACTTACTTACCGTTCCAAACCAAGACCAACTCAGCACTTGTCAAACCAACCGGTTCCAAGTCTAGCCATCCTCTTCTTCTTCGCTGCAATAAGAAACGATGCACCCAACAACATAGCTGTACCAGCAAACGCCTGCGCACCTTTGAAGCCATGCTCCGCATCAATAATAGCACCTGCAGCAGGTGGTCCCGCGAGGGAAGCAAAACTAGCAATCGTGAAGGCCATTCCCATCCTAACACCAATCTTGTTCAAATCCTCAGTCAGCAGAGAGATACCGGTGGGGAAGAGACTCTGAATCGCGGCGGCGAGGATACCATAGAAGACGGCCCATACGTACAGACTTGGCTTGTTGGTAACCCCCATCCAGCAAAAGAGTATTACTCCAGCAAAGAAGGAGTGCGGTGCGAAGACATTGATGGCGCCTATGTGATCAGTTGTCCAATTTGCGAGCAGTCGACCAAAAACGCCAACACCGTTCAGAATCATCAGAAGATCAAGAGACTGATTGAAGGTAAAGGGCGGGTCGATAGCTGTACGAGAGAAAGCTGCCATGAAATAGTAAGCTAGATATACCCCCAGGCAAGTAAAAAATGAGGCAGTGACGTACAACACGTACTCAATATCTTTTAAGGCAGAGAAATCAATCAGGGGGCCAGATCGACGTGGTCGAAGCCGAGGCTTAACAAGTACCAGGGCGACAAGCAGAAGAAAAAGCTGCACGAAACCCACAATGCGCAGAGTCCAGCCAAAACCTACCTTTTGAAGAAGAGCTCGAACGAGGAGAGGAAACAAGACACCTCCTGTTGCACTTCCACATGCTGCGACTCCCATGGCCAAAGCCCGTTTTCTAGCAAAGAACGTCGATAGTACTGCCAGCACAGGACAGAACAGACAGCTATGCCCCAAACCAACGAGAGCACCCTGAACACCAAAGTAGTGCCAATAGTCAGTACAGAACGAAGTTACCATGATACCTGTGACCTGGAAGACGATACCACAGGCAAACACCCAGCGGAAATATCCAGCGTCGACAAGACGTCCTGTCAAGGTACCGACGAAGAATAGAAGAAAAACGCCAATGGAACCGATCCACGAGATCTTGCTTGCTGGGAGACCCAGATGCTCAGCATAATAGGCCTGGAAAATGCCAAAGGAGTTCACCCAGCCCCAGGTGTTCATATATACCAAGTGTGTGGATAGTACAACACACCACGCTCTCCATCCACCGTCAGGGGGCGGTACTGGAGCCCTGGAGCTATCTGAAGAGGCTCGGCCAATCGCCTCCTCGAGCAAACTCTGGCCGAATTCCGACACTGATTGATTCGCATGGTTAGATTGTCCCTCTGGGTTTGCCGAGAAAGGATTGTATGCCTGTCCGGCAGCATCCAGGGACTGCAGCTGGAATCCTCGATCGGTATGTGCCATATTGGTGGTGGAAGAGACGTGTGTCTCTTGGTCGTCGATCGACTGATGTATGATAAAGGATTTATTAATGAATAGCCTATGTGTAATCACCCTCGAGGCGTCGACGGAACACTGAGGGAAGATGGTGATGAGAGTAATGGCTGGACAATCCGCAAAGTTATATACTCATTGCTACACAGCGTTCATCATTTTTCCTCTTGTGTCCTTCAAATCCTTCAGAGGATTGTTCGTCGGGTCATCCACAAGTTCACCGCTTGGGCATGGAACCATTATACTCGAACAGCATCTTTAAAGTCGAACTTGGACAAAGCTATTATCGCACAGACACTCAACGGCTCAAGACTGCAACAAGATATGAAAGAAAAATACTCCTCTGAACATCGCCATCTACGCACGCTATCTTTGGTCCACATCTTGAACTCAATACATTGAGAGATCATACTGACAATACTCGATACCCAAATATTCAGCGTTTTTACGCAACCAACCCTGCCAGCCCTTTCCCGTCTCACGGATATTTACTTCCGAGCCCAGTGCAAATGCATTCCGTCCGCGAGCTCGACTCCAAAAAGATGCCCTTTCAACCGGCTTTATGTGTTCGAATGTAGTCCCTAAAACAACTGATTCGTGCATGTCCTATTTGGTTTAGTCCTTCTTATCCACTTTCCAACTTTACATGAGGATCTGTCAAGGGTGTTAGTACTCCGTCAATAAACACAAATCTACCAGCAAACTTACACAGTCACTGTCCTGTTTTCCTTGTGGGATACCCATATCTTCAAACGTTGCAGGTCCCTGTTTACCCGCTCCCTTTGGCGGCATCGTTGCAGCGCTGGGAGCAGGGCTCGGCCTGTTATCGGGCCGCTGAAATTGTGATGGAGGTGCGCTTCCAGTTCTTGGAGGACCAGATGGGCCCCCTTGAGGTCCTCCTTGAGGTCCGCCATAAGGTCCCGGAGACGGCCTGCCGCCCGGGCCAGCACCACCAGACACCATTGGCGGCTGAGCACTTGACGTTCGTGGGGGTCGGTTCGCCTGAGGTGGTGATTGTTGCTGCTGTTGCTGCTGGTTCTGGGGAAGAGAGCTCCCACGCTCGGGGCGTCCACTAGCTCCAGGTACGCGCGAGAAGCGTTCATAGTTTTGGGACTGAGGGTTTTGCAAGCCCGGTGAGTATTGGCCACCAGTGGGTGTCTTTTGTATTCCACCGTACGGTGCTCCGTTGTCTTCTGGATAGGGAGAAGGACGTCCTCCGGGACCTCCGGGTCCTTGTTGGCCTTCCCATCCAGTGGATGCAGCCCTGTTGCGGGGGTCGGGTCGGCCGGGACCTCCTGGGCCTCCAGGGTGAAGATTGCCCATCGATTGAGATTGCGGCATAGGACGAGGACCACCTGATTGGGGCTTGATGCCAAAAGCGCTTGATGGGCGATCTGAAGGGGGTCCTGAAGGGGGTCCCATGCGTCCGCCTTGATTGAAACGAGGAGAAGTAGGACCTTGGGTGTCGTCCTCGGGGTAAGGTGCGGTGGACTTGGAACGAACTGTCAGGGGTGGTGGCCGGTCATCTTCGGGGTAGGGAGCTGCCGATTGGGGTCGCACTGGGCCTTGGTTGGCATCCAATCTAACATTGAAGGCAGGAGGTCTGTCCGTTGCCGCAGGGAGTACAAAAGAAGCTCGCGAGGGGTCTGGGAAGTTGACGTGCTCCGAGACGATGGTGGGCCGTATTCCGAGAGAAGGATTGGACTGCGGATCCTGCGGCTTGGGGTAACCCGGTCCGTCTAGTGAAGGTGAAGCAGGGGCACTTCCTTCACTGAGAGTAGGCATTTGTTGTGGCTGCTTGAAGCGATCAGGGCGCTTGCCTCGCTGGGATCCGTGTTGCGACTTGATGCGGGTCAGTGTGGTAGTTTCGTGGTCAGATTTAGACAGAGTGTTATTCTCGTCCAGAGAATCGAGTCGGCCAAGGGCGTCTTGATTGCCGTGATCGGCGGCCAGCTGATACCACTTTCTAGCTTCTGACAAGCTCTTCTCAACATGGATTCCTATTTCGTTGTAGTAGCCCAAGGCAAATTCTCCTGTCGGTAGCTTAGCGGCAGCAGCCTCTTGAGCATACTTGTACGCGAGCGACTCGTTCTTCTTGAAAACGCCCTCGTAGCCAAAGAGGAACCATCGACTCACACCGAGGGCTGCCTCGGGAAGACCTTGCTTAGCTGCTAGGCCGTAGTAGTGAAGAGAGAAAGACGGGTTGAAGTCACATCCGAACTGGCAGAGTTCGTATGCTTGTCCCATCTTGAGTTGGGCCTTAGCAAACCCAAGATAAGCTGACTTCTCGATATACATCTTTGTCGTCAATGGATTGTTGGGCAACAAGCCCTCGGGGATTGTTATGTCCGGTAAGTCGCGTCCTATGAGCATACCGTAAACATAAGCACCCTGAGGGGCGTCTTCGTCGGAGCTGTCGGCCGCGGCCTGTATCCGCTCCAGACCAGTCGAGTAATCTTTCGTCTCGCCATGCTGGCCTAAAAGACTCATCATGCCCATTCGGTACAGCGAGGCTGAGTCCTTGAGGGAAAGACCGCGGTAGTAATGCTCCTTCGCCTTGGACATGTCATTGGACTGCTCGTACAACATGCCCATGCGATACTCGGATCGTCCATGACCGAGTTCTGCGGCGCGCTTGTAGCCGATATAAGCCTCGCGCTTGTCAACACGGTTACCAAACTTGCCAAACTCGAGCCATTTTGAGCGCATATATAGTGCTTCGGGGTGTTCTTGCTGCGACAAGTAGGTAATGATGTTGATTGCATCGACTCGGAGTTCGTGTTCTATGCGGGGCGTAGCAGGTCGGGCCTTTTCGCCATATTCGCGTATCATGGACTCTTGGGAAATGTCGGCCCAAGTAAGGACGTCGCGCGCCCATGTAATTTGCATTGAAACATTCTGTGAGTGAAGAACATGCTTGCGCGCGTTCCAGAGAATCTCCTCCTTTTCCTCATCAGTTGGGGGGATGTTATCGCCCTTTACCTTGGGAAAAGGCGAAAATGAGGGGGCGTCGAAGCTCATGGTGCTGAGACTCTCGGAGATCTTATCGGTGGACTGGTATGCTCGGATGTCGTCGCTTGAGACCTGTGTTGCCGGCTGGGGCCTGGGCGGGTCGGCTCCCCGAGGATTGGTGTAAGTAGAGAGCGACGGTTCACGAGAGTGACGAGGACCTGGGCCTGAATAGGTTTGTGATCGTGGTTCAACAGAAGTAGCCTCGAGCTCCATGCGCTGGAGGTCCTCTTGCATATTTTGAGGGACCTGAGGGGTTACCCTAGATACAACAACAACAAAGAAACGTCAGCATGCCCCACCTTTTCACCGTTACAACCGCATCCGGTGCTGGCAAGCTTTATTTATATAGGATCAGGCAAGGGAAAGGAGCATGGTGGTTTGGGAAATAGAAACTGGAGACCGTGCCGGAAATGGGATTAAGGGGGAAGAGCCAAGAGACATACCTTTGAGGGGAGGGAGCAACGACTTCTGGCATATAATAATCATCGAAGCCGCCGGGGACAAATGTCGCGCCTAACTGTGGGGGAGCCATCTCGGTTCGCTGGCCGTCTATCGCAAAAAGGACGTAAGATGTCAGCAAGAGGGTCGGGGAGGATAAGACGAATAAAGAAGGGGCCCTTGTTCTCGTTCACAGCGAACGAATGTAAGAGCTGACGGGGCGCGGTCACCGATGACTGCAGAAGCAGCGGCGTAACCCCTCTTTGCCTCGAACCAGCAAACAGCAGCCTGTTTATACTGCGCGTGCGTTAGGCACTGGCTTGGTCAGTTCGCTGGGTTGAGTGCTTGCTTGCTTGATCGACTGATTATTGGTGGTAGCAGTTCCAGCTCCAATTCAAGGTTTCCAGAGCTAATTTGCGGTAGGGAGTTGGTTCAAATAATCCAGGTTCGAGAATCAAGTAGAATGCGATACCCTGAAGCGAAGCCCAACGATGGAGGGGATCCAAAAGTAACGATAATGCAGCGGGAATGCTGTAAAGAGGCCCGGCCCAATCCTCTTCAGGGGCTGGTGGCCAAGCGCAAGGGTCCTGTTACAGGGAAGATCCAGCGCCAACTCGTTCGTGGGGCCAACTGAGGCTGAAGATGGATTTCGGTTCTTATGTATGAGCGAGGATACAACTGCCGTGTAATTTGGAATGGCAAGGAGAGATTCTAAGTTTGATCTTGCGTAATTCAGATGGCGGTGCTTGAATATTGCGTTGAGATTTGCAATATCCATTGACACAGGACATGTTTTTCGGAGGGAGACAGACTCTCGTTATCCAATGTTCAGGCATAATTGCACCCTGACACGCTGCTTGTCTGAGACCCATAGTGGCTTGGCGGCCATGAGTGCCAGGCAGTGCACTGGGCGGCAGCCGTAAATAGCACTCCAGTCTCGAGTGATCAGCGCTGGAGCTTTCAGGAACGGAACGTTGGCCTGCGTAGGTGACATATCGTACAGCAAGCGGGCGGGTATCTCAAAGTGGTATCTCAGCCGGTGTCCAAGTCGCATTCCAGGCATTGTGAACTGTCTTGCATTTTTGAGTTCTCGGGGGTGTAAACAAGGGTCCAATGTCAAGTATTCAAAGTTGACCATCATCAGTCATCAAGCAAGCAAGCACATCAAATAGGCAAATGGGGTATTGCCATAACGCTTCGGCGCCGCTCCCTGCATATCAGCTCTTACGAGGGAAGTACCGTGGAGGGGGAGAGGAAAAAGAGGATGACGGGAGCATGATGATTGCTTACATGATGAATTGCCAGCAGCGGCTGAGTTGTTAGCTTTCTTGCCAAGCTGTGCATATTGCTGATAGCTGGCCATCGCGGTCAGAAGCACGAGTGACGAAACAGGTTGCGGCTGAGTGGAATACTAAGTCGAGGAACAAGGACAGAATATAGAAAGTGTCGGAATCGACTAGACCGCGGCCAGTAGAGGGCTTGATGCCTTCGTTATGTATTCGCCCGTCTGGTGTTTCTAGATCTGTGACACCACTATCACTAGCCAGCATATGGAACCCTGGCTCGGGCTGTGGGCGGGTTGGGCCTTGCGACTTGAGAAAATGGCGGGCGCGGGCGTGGGAGCTGTTCGAAGGGCGGGGCACACCCAAATAGACATGCGAGACAGCGAAAAGTGCGTGGGGAAAAGCGAGCTGGAGGCTGGTACGTCGTGCTGTTTGCAATGCGATGCGATACGCGGCGATGAATTCGATGCTGGAAATAATGTTGGCGGTAGCTGTACTGTACTGTTCTAGGCCAAAAGATTCGAGTGCCGGAAACTAATGGATGTGATGCAATGTGCTTCTGGATCGCAGCAGGGATCTTGCTCCAGTTCCTGTTCCTTCGAGGGAGCTTCTCGTTTCGAGTTGTAAGCCAGGAGATTAAACACCCGCTATCGATCGATCAGATCAGCGTGAGAGTTGGCGAATGGAGGGTATCTTCAGGTTCGAGATTTGGTTATACTGGGCAGAAATGAAATTGGCACAGAGGAAAGGAACAGGATGGATGGTACGATATATGAAAGAGGGTTGACGGAAGAAATAATAGGTACTGTACTCGTCCAAGGTCTTCGACGTCAGATGCCTCTTGCAACAATCTGGGCGTTCTACTCTTAGGCACTGCACCTCTTGCCCTGCGATGTGAGGGAGCTTACACTGGAAACTAAGGGGGGTGCCGCGAAACGGCAACTCCCTGACCTATCAATTCCGACAGCATTAGACGGTATCTTTGGCTGAACACCGCATCTTGAGTGTATCAAACAAGTGCACAAACGCCACAAGGCAGATACAGCGCCCGTCACAAACGTGGGATCTTGCAGTTGAAGCTGATTAGTCTAGGTATAGTGGTTTCAGCCTTGGCATCTTCGCCTGCTTCTCGAATTTGAGGTGGAGGACAGCCACAGGCAGACTTGGTGAGGGGCAATTTCATAGCTTCGAGCGGCTGATTACCATGCCTTGCCTTAGCTTCGTCCTTGGACAGTTCAACATCTTCTAAGCGGTGTTTGGTCGGGTTCTTCATTTCCGACCACGCAATCACTCGAATGTTTCCAAATACGCCGAATTAACGACTTTCGATGCATCCAATGGCTGTATATGGACGCTTATATCATACGTTTACTCAGCCACAGCCCCAGTTGCTATTTTGAGAGCCGTCCGTTTATATGGAATACTGAATCTTGGTACAGTAGCTTGGGACTATAAGAACGGGATAAAGTGGGTTTTTCGTTTTGACCTGATGGCCTTTGACGATCAGTATTTTATTGAGTCAATGTCGTAATCATACGTCGGAGTATATGTAAAATCTCCACGAACACAAGCACAAATGGATTGGATGCCACTCCACCAAGAACCACGTACGGCTCTGGTGGTGATGCAAGTGACAACAAATTGTGAATCAATGTAATGTGTTATCGACCGTTACTACACCATTACAGGCGAACCACGCTTGCAAGTTCGCATGTTGATAAAGCACGTCTAAAAAGACAGTAGCATCGTCAACTGTGAAATGGCCATGCTCTTTGCTGTAGGCGTTGAACTCTGATCAGTCGCGTCAATGTCAATACCAGAAATGGTGACAAGTGCAAACAATGAAGAAATATTAACTTCAAAGCAGACACAGAGTCCTAGGATTCTATAAAAATAAAAATAAAAATACCATGTCGAAGCTTTTTGAACTTTCTAGCTTCCTGTTCATAGTTGCGATCCATGATCCTTTGACAGTGATGCTGGCGGAACGGAATATCCTTCACCCGTCGATCCCGCAATAAAGTGACCTCGCAGCAACCACAGGCATGAGCCGTGGCCTCGCGTCACTGGATGCAGCCTGGTGAAGCTTGAATTGGATCCAATATCATCATCAACACTACCAACCACAAACAACACCACGACTTTGATCGCTGCTTTCACAGGGCCACCATATAAATCCAACCTGCGAAACATCAATTATCACATATTAAATCGTTGACAACTCCCCCGCCCACCATGGCCGAACGCAATCTCGCCCAGATTATCTCCCAGCTCAAGCACTCCCCCTCTATGAGCTATACCGATGCCAACGCCCTCCTCTCAAAGGCTAAACTCGCTCTCCTCAAGCTCAACGCCCTTACACCCGCTCCCTCAACCCCGACGCATCTTCTGCCTCTCGCCCGCGAGACCTACGAACAGGGTGCCCTATTCGCCATCCGCGCCCGCAACCCCGAAGCTTTCACCCGCTACGTCCAGCAGCTTCAGCCCTTCTATGAGCTTCCCGCTGCTGTTCTCCCTCCCAACTTGGCCGAGCGCAACAAGGTCACTGGTCTGAGCTTGCTTCTGCTCTTGACACAGGGTCGATATGCTGAGTTCCACACTGAGCTTGAGAGCTTGGAGAACCGAGAGGGTGGTGGCGGTGACGTTGAGAGCGACCGATACCTTGGCTATCCTATTCGTCTAGAGAGATGGTTGATGGAAGGATCCTATGACCGGGTATGGAAGGCCATGAAGAGCAGCGAGGTGCCCTGCGATGAGTATAGCGTATTCTCAGAAGTAAGTTGGCATATTCATTCCAATCCCGCCCAAGTAGCGAATATTGACTCGGTTGTAGATCCTCAAGAACCAGATCCGCTCCGAGATTGCTTCCAGCAGCGAGCGCGCATACCCCAGCCTTCCTATCAGCTCCACAAAGTCCCTTCTCTTCTTGGACTCAGAGGGCGATGTTATCTCTTTCGCTCACCACCGTGGCTGGATCGTCCGTGATGGTAACATCTACTTCCCTGATACTGCTGAAGGCGAGGATGGCGACCAAAACAAGGAGATGAGTCAGATGGTGATAGAAAACGCCCTGGGCTACGCACGTGAGCTTGAGACGATCGTGTAATGGAGTTATCAGGGCAGAATTCTTGGCGAGGAAACAACGTGAAGACAAACATAGACTAGTAGAGGGGACTAACGGTTGCTGTACGATTAATTCAATTGATGAGCTCGCCAGCCAGGCGAGTCTCAAAACAAACGTCAAGCATCTAGTCTTTAAACGTGATTCCTTGGTCTTGTGCTTCTCGCGTATAATCAGGCTAAGTTGCAACTACAAAGACATGACTCCTTTGCCATCGTTCTATCAACCAGTCGTCCAAGTCCAACCTTTTTAAAGCCCTAGACTTTCCACCTCGTCTACCTGGCTCCTTTTTGTGCATCGTTGACTCGAAACTCCCAATTCCAACTATGCGCTCCCGTCATTAAATCTTATTCGACAATGCTCTACCCAGTCTAGGCGAACAGCTTCAAACCGCTTCCATGCTTGCCAATCTCACATACTTCACACACTCTGCAGACAGTGCCCTTGTACTTGGTGTGATACTTGGAGCCATCGAAGGCACACTCCTCATATGCAGTACCGCTGTAGATAGGGGTATGGCTGGCTGCGCACACATCAAACTCGGCGAACTGGTCGAACTCAATTTCAATAGCATCATTGGGATTGCGCTCGCACTGAGCCTTGGTCTTCTTGGCCTGTAACATTTTGGTCAATAATCGGAGCAAGCATCGGAAGTTCGATATCACTTACGTTTTCTACAATCTTGGTAGCACCGCCATTGGCGATGATGCGGTTAGCAAAACTCAAAGCAGAGTTGTAGTTCTTGTTGCGAATAGCCAGCTGCATAGCACTGAGCAGAGCGAGCTGTCTGTGAGGAACCTCGATCTTAGGGATAGTGAAGTACGCTGACAGCTCCAAACTCCTCTGGAGCTTCTCCGCGTCCTTAGCCACGATATCAGGAGCACCCAATTGTCTCCTGGAAAGCTCAATGCTCATGGCGACAGCATACTCACTGGCCGAGGTAATAAGCTTCTTCGCCTCAGCGACCTCGTCCTCACTTGACACGGCATTGACAAGGATGGAGTGAAGGATACCCTTGAAAATGCCGATACCAGCCTCGAGCTTGTTAGCCTTCATCGAGTCATAGCCCGCTTGCAGGTCGTTGGAAGCAAGGTGCTCGAGATCTCGGGGGATAATCGGCAGGACCTTTCGGGGATCTGTCTCATCGAGAGTTCTGCGGACATAGTTGATCAAAGGCGGCAGGCCCTCAGAAGCGGGAAGGAAAGTCTTGGATGCTGAGTAGACTTCCAAGAATCGAGACTTGAGAGGGGCGAAGTCGACAGCTCCAACCTGTCGGTTGAGAAGTTGCATAGCAGTCTCGAAAGATCCGCCAGCAACGTGATCAACGGCCAGTGGTGAGTTTCGTGCCCACATATCTGCCTCGCTGCTGGCAGCACCGGCGGCGTCGACGCTCTCAACATTAACAAAGTCACTATCAGCCTCGGGAACGTCATCGTCTCCCATATCCCAGCCGGCAGCATCTTCATCGTCATCATCGATCAATGCGCCGTTACGCTTGGCAGCCGAGTCATCTTCCATAGCGTCCTCAAAGCCTGTATTGGCGGCAGCAGGCTCATCCTCCAGGGAAAGACCTTCAACCTGGCCAAGCAGGGCCTTCTCAAAGAAGGACTGTGAGGTAGCCTTGGTGGGCCAAGAAGACTCGAAAGTATGCACAACAGGCTCACGGACAGACAAGGGCTCTCCAAGGGTTGGCAAGGTGAGGTCCTCTTCAGTCAAACCAGTGGCCTCCAGGATGGACTGGCATTCCTCCTCCAGACCATGAGACTTGGCAGTCATGTAGGCAAGGGGGTCTAAAATTTTGTTAGTTAAGCATTCCTGGAAATGGACTTGGCTTGAAACTTACAAAGATCAATCTCCTTGAACATTTGGATACGGTCCTCAACCTCTCCAAGGTAAAGTGCGTTCTGGAAGCGCGAGGTGAAATCACCACGGTGCTCGGCAATCTTAGCCATACGAGCAAGCCTAGATTGGTTACCAGTAGCGAGATATAGAAAGGAGAGCTTATCAAACTGCTTGAGCTTTTGGTAGCACATCTCGACAACCTTATGGTTACCATGTGCCAATGCTTCTGTGCTCAAACGGGTCCAGAACTTGGGCTTGTCAAGTTCCTTGGCCATCTCAACAGCAACATCCAGGTTGCCGCATTCGACAGCCAGGTCAAATCGAGTGGTGGGGTCCTGAACGAATTGGAGGGCAATTTCAGGGTAACCCTTCTTTTGAAGATATGAGATAATCGATTGACCAACGAGACTGGAGTTTCGGATGATGTGAAGCATTTCCTCGTAGTTACGTTTGACAAGGGCCAACTTGAACCGGTATTCCGTGGGATCAACCTGAAGAATACGGGGCTTGGCGGCTCTGTCGAGGCAGTAGACGTTACGACCCTTGACCTTGACCAGGTACACAGTTTGGTCGAGGGTTCGGACGATACCGTTATCACCATTAAGCAGAGTATACTTTACATGGTTAAGGGTCGAGTAGAGCAGAACGCCAGCATCATCCCAAGTGGCACTCTTGATACGAATAGTCTCATGAAGAGTACTGACCTGCTCGAGGGTCTTGGACACAATTGTGACGTTGTGCTTGCTTAGAAGAGCAGCGTAGAGACCATCGTTAGACCAAACAACATACTTGACACCATTGACAGCGAGCTCAGCAGTACTCTTCTTCTGCTGGATGTCGTAGAGGTGGACGGAAGTAGGAGCAATGATTAAAAGGTTGCCTGTACCTCCAAAGTAGATATCAGTAGTTCCAGTGGGGGGCTTGAAGGATCGGGTAGTGTTGTTGGAAAGATCCTTGATGTCAATGGTCTGGTTGGCGGTGTTGAGAACGGCAAATCGGTTACGGGCAACGAAAATGGCAGAGCTTCCAGAACCACGCTTAGACTCAGCAGGCTCGATGGCGCCAGAGCCATCCTTGGGAAGGTTAACCAGCTCATAAGATCCGCCGTCAGCAGGTGAGGTAACGAGAATGGATCGTTCTGCGGGATTGAAGGACAATGTCCGGGGTGCTACCCAGGCGCTGCCAAGCTTCTTGAGCGACAGGAGCGTAGGACTCTCGATGTTCTTCTGGAAGTCATAAGACTTGACGTGCTTCTCCTTGGTGACGTAGAAGAGTAGGTTCTGGTGAACGGCTGAGGCAGGGCGCTCTCGCTCCAACTTAAATACCATCACACCATTATCGTGACCAGCAGCAAACAAGTTGATCTCGGGATGCGCCGCAATGACCCAGAAGCGATCATTTTCTCGCTTAAAAGACTGAACAGCGGTTCGCTTGTTCAGGTCCCATACACGGATGGTCTTATCCTCTCCAGCAGATAGGATCAAGTCCTGATGAGGGTGGAACAGACATCCGGACGCATTCTGGAAGTGTCCTCGGCACGTATCGACTTCCCAAGCTTTGGTCTCGCTCATGCGCCACAGCTTCACTAAGCGATCATCGCCAGCGCTAACAATGAGGGGCATGGTGGGATGGAAAGCGACCCAGTTGACGCCACGGTCGTGACCCTCGAGAACGAACTTGACGACAGCATCAGTGTTTCCAAACATATCGGTCTGGTTCTGATTGGCACGCGCCATTTGATCTTCGAAGGACATCGAGGTAGGGGCGGAGTGCTTCTTTCGGAGACCGGAAATGTCCCAAACACGAACGGACTGATCGAGCGACGCAGAGACAACGAGGTCTTCCTTGGGGTGGAATTGGGCGCACATGGCATAGTGGTTGTGACCAGTCATGGTGCAAACTAGGAATAAGTCAGCATTATCGGCTATTAGACCAAGACAGCAAGTAATCTTGACATACTCAAGGAGCGGTTCTGCCAGTTCCATATCCGGATGGTCTGGTCATCGGATGCTGACAGAATCCAGGGAAGCTCGTGATGGAAGAAGACGGTTCGGACGTAGTCGAGATGGCCGTTAAGGGTGAAGAGGCATCGTCGAGTCTGGTAAGACCAGACTTTGATCTTATAGTCGTCACCGCCTGAGACGAAAAGCGGCTGTGTCTTGTGAAAGTCGACACCACGGACAGGACCATCGTGTTCCTCGAAACGGTCAATTAGAGTTCCCATTCGGTAATCCCAGAGCTGAATGGTAGAAGAGTGAAGCGACACCAGGATCCATGGTCTGGTTACAACTTGTCAGCTCTAAAGCTTGCGATGCGGTTCAGCGACGTCGGACAACGAACCTCTTAGGATGAAAGGCAATGCCTTTAGCTCGCGAGGACTTAGACTCGAACTGTGCAAAGGAGAGTGTCAGTAATCACAAGCAAGCGAAACAAAGCAATTGCATCGCAATCTACCTTGGTCAACATTCCCGGGGAGGACTGCATATTGGCGGGGAGGTGAAGCCGCAGCTTCGAGCATTAAGGGGTGGAACAATTCAAGGCGCCCAGAAGCGGATTATAGAAAGCAGCTATTCGGCTTGCGTGTAGCTGGATCGCGAGATTCGGGTGCGAGCTGACCAGCACAGCGCGGGCTTGTCGAGGTATACGGGAGGTCAGAGTGAAAGGGAGGCGTAAGTTAGTTGAGTTGAATGCTGGCCAACGAAGCGAACTCCTAAGGTAGGCTTAGGCTTGGGCAATTGAACACGATGCTCAATTGTGGGTTATCATACCGGGGGAGTGCAGAGGTGTAAAGCCACCGTAATGGAACGCAACATTGTTCCCCCGAATGGAGGGGCTACAGGAGAACAGGTGTTAGAGGGTAAGAAAACTGGGGACCTGCTCCCTGAATGTGGCTGAAGAGTGAAGATGCAGGGGGTATCGTTTCTGCCACGTAAGGAAAGACGGTGGAGGGATGAGCTCCTGTCTTTTTGTCTGTCGTATCAGCTCGGGTGCTAAACCCAATTCAGCCAGCTAGCTCCTGGGTCTCAGTGACACTGTTCGACTCCTAGACTTACCTAGAAAGCTAAGCATTCTTTGTCTTTGACTTACAACGGAGTTGATGC
The DNA here is from genome assembly GCF_000260195.1 of Fusarium odoratissimum NRRL 54006. Classification (NCBI taxonomy): domain Eukaryota; kingdom Fungi; phylum Ascomycota; class Sordariomycetes; order Hypocreales; family Nectriaceae; genus Fusarium; species Fusarium odoratissimum. Next base: position 119,098 of record NW_022158723.1, on the reverse strand, counting down.
ATGGTGATTGAGAGTCTGCCGCACGTAGAAAACATCTTGAGCGTGCTTGGGTACTTTGAAGACGCCCAAGACCAGAATTGCGCCACCATTGCGTGCCTAATTCTACGTCGTCGCTATCCTGTCCAAGCTTTCTTTGGAGAGCTGTCCTTTGCCCCTCCATCGCGAGGCTCCAGCTCCTCAATATCCAGTACTTGCTACATGCAGCGCTTTGCGTAGACCGCAAATATGCCTTGCCTTTCTCAATGCCTGGCTATGGCCCTGGTGGCTGCTACAGCTGCTTTGGCATCCCCGTCAGTCAACGTGGGAATGAACGCAGCGTTCCCTCGTGCTCCATATTTGCTTGAACTTCTGTAAGCTTATACTATTTCTGGTGAGCTACCTATGATATTGCTTCTGACATCTAATAGAGAAACTGCCGCTGAGGAAAACTCAACAGCATACTTCCCTCTGCTTGACAGGATTGCTGGTGGTCACTTTCAATCAGCCAACTCAGATGCAGAGCTATACGACCGTTTCCTCGAGGTTCTTCAGCAAGATGGGCACATAACTAAACCAGAAGGCCTCTCAACCTTCAAGCTTGCTCTTTCACTACGCGCTGCCGCACCAAGAATAGAAGCACATTACCAATACTACACTACAGCTGTCGATTCAGTACCCAAAGGAGACACCAACGAGGATTGCTCGACATGGGCGTTGCTTGATAGCAAGAAATACTGCTCAGAAACTCTCGATAAAGCCGTGGAAGGTGATCTCTCCGCAAGGTAAGCTGTTTCGGTTGCTTTGGACATCACGACCCTAACCCGAGAATAGGCAAGCCAACCTGTTGCCGTTTGACCGAGTCCTGGGGCTTGGAAAGGATGTCATTCTCTATGCGGACCCAACATCTGCCTCTTTCGGCCCCTTCCACGTTGCGCTCTCCAAAGCTGCCAAGCAGGGAGATATGTCATATAGACTGCGATATCGTCGAAGTGCAGGGGCTCCTCATACTTCTTTGTCTGTGAGCGGCTATGGTGTGAAGCTGGACCTGAAGAGAACTGACTACATCGTTATTGATGATCGTGAAGCCAGCCAGGAAAGCAAACAGAAACCTGCCGCAGCCGACGTCGATCTTGACACAGATGAAGAGGTTGCTGATTTGAAGCCTCTCTCAACGTCCGAGCTAGCATCTTTAGGCCTGAAGACTGCTTCGTTCATTCTAAATAGTGAAAATCCTCTCGATGCTTTAGTCAAATCGACCCAGGATTTCCCCAAGTTCTCAGCATCAATTGCCACTCATCAAGTCGCAAAGGAGTTTGCTGCAGAGCAGGAGAAAAATGTTGCTGCCGGTATTCCCAGTGGCATCAACTTTCTCTGGATGAATGGTGTCCAACTTATTGAGCGTCAAATTGAGCCATTTACCCTCATTGAGATGATTCGCCGTGAGCGCAAGCTGATCGACGGGGTCCGTGATCTTGGTTTCAATGGTCAACAGGCTAATTCACTTCTTGGACATTCTGAAGTTGCCAGTTCCAAGGCTGAGGATGAACCACCCAGGTTCGACTGGACAGATCGATTGGAGGATGGCAAAGCGCTCTTGTGGTTGAATGACCTCGAGAAGGACGCTCGATACCAGAAGCTCCCAAGCGATTTGACAGCAGTATGTAAGAAGATTACCTCTTGAGATCATACCACTAACGACCTCATAGCTCCTTCAGCGTACATATCCTGGACAACTTCCGCAGGTGGCTCTTAACCTCTTCCACATTGTGGCACCAGTTGACTTCACCAATATTGAGGATGGGCGAGCATTTGGTCAACTAGCCCAGTTCATGCAACGCGGTGTCACCTTGAGGTTCGGCATACTCCCCTTGGCCACTACGCCTGCTTCTGCTGCTCAGGCCAAGGTTGTTTATCATTTGATGGAAACATACGGATTCGAGTCCCTCATTACTTATCTGCAAGAGAGTGAAGAGGGGCCAGAGGGCGCAGCCAACAAGAAGGCTTTCACCAGGGCTATTGATGGACGAGAAACACTACCAGGAGCCACCAAAATGACATTGGCTGAGATTCTCGAAGCCGAGACTTATAAGCAGAAGGTGAAAGCAAGCAAGGCTTGGGCTAGCCGACTCAATGCTGACACTGCCGTGCGTCCTGTCTTTGTAAATGGTTTGGCTATTCCACGTGAGAAGTCGTGGGTTCAGGCCATGGGTCAGCGATTAACCGAGGATCAACAAGCAATCCAAAAGGCTGTGTACTTTGGACAAATTGAAGAGGGGACGCCTGTTTCAGATCTCTTCCTCCGTAACGCTCTTTCCAAGCGCAACACATACATCTTTCCTGATGATGAGAAGGCCCTTCGCGTTGTTGATGTCAACAAGCTTCATAAGGACTTTGCGGGACTGTTCAACAACATTGCCGTCCTTCCCTCAGACTCGAAGGCTTCCAAAGAAAGCTGGGCTGTGCTCACAGTCGTCGCCGACCTTGCAGCCGATGACGGGCAAGATCTTCTTCTTGCTGCCCTTGAATTCAAGCGAAAGAATCCTGGCGTTCGGCTTGACCTTGTTCACAACCCGCCGTCATCCGCAGAGGCTCATGCCATCAATGGCGCTTTCAAGCTTAACGAAGGCAAGCTTGCTGAGATGAAGAGTAAGGATGATCTGAAAGCCATTCTTGAGGCGTCCTGGACAGCTGAAGATGATGGCCTTGGTACTGCGCTTGCCGACTTCCTCTCTGCTTCAAACATTCTACCTGGAACAAAGGGGCTACTCCTCAACGGCCGAGTCGTCGGTCCCCTGCCGTCCGATGTGTCTTTCAAGGAGGACGATTTGCAGCAGCTCTTGGAATTTGAGCAGCGAAACAGGATCCTTCCTGTTTATGCTGCGATCAAGGACCTTGGCTTCGAAGATAAGCTTTCGGATCCCATTGCAGCCGCCAAGCTCACCTCGATCACGGCACTCTCTACTATTTCTGATCTCCCTCAAGGCATCTTCGAGTCGGCCCCGTCCATTCGAAGCTCCATGTACAATACTTGGAACTCAACTCATAGTGCTATTGAAGTCGGCAACCCCGAAACTGCAAGTGTTCATATCGCTGGTCTCCTGAATCCTACCAGTGAGCAAGGTCAGAGATGGGCACCCATTCTCAAGGTCTTGTCTGAGCTCGATGGAGTGTATCTGAAGCTTTTTATGAACCCGAAGGAAGTAGTCGGAGAACTCCCCATTACGCGATTCTTCCGTTACGTACTTGACTCAAAGCCTTCTTTTGATCAGGCTGGCCATGTTCAGAGCCCTAAGGCGACTTTCAAAGGCCTTCCTTCTGAGGCTCTGTTAACAGCAGGCATGGATGTACCTCCGGCTTGGCTAGTGGCTGCTAAAGAATCTGTACAGGACCTGGACAACATCAAGCTGAGCTCTGTCAAAGCCGACATCGATGTGGTTTACGAGCTGGAGAATATCTTGATTGAAGGTCACTCCAGGGATGGCAAGCGAGGTGCACCAAGAGGTGCACAATTGACCCTGGCGACGGAAAAGGATCCCCTTATCACAGATACCATAGTCATGGCCAATCTGGGTTACTTCCAGTTCAAGGCAAACCCTGGTTTCTACAATATTCAACTCAAGCAAGGCCGAACGTCGAAAATCTTCACCATCGAGAGTGTCGGTGCTCACGGATATGCTCCTGTTCCCGGAGACGAAGGCACGGAAATCGCCCTCATGGATTTCAAGGGTACGACCCTATATCCTCGTCTCAACCGCAAGCCAGGAATGGAAGAAGTCGATGTACTGGAATCTCCAGATAGTGAAGACAGCGGAATTGTTGCTAAGGGCCTCAAGTTTGCCGAAAGTCTTCTCGGAGTGGCCAAGTCGCCCAAGGAGATTTCGTCCGAAGAACATGCTGAAATCAACATCTTCAGTGTTGCCAGTGGTCACTTATACGAGCGCATGCTCAACATCATGATGGTATCGGTTATGCGCAACACCAAGCACACCGTCAAGTTCTGGTTCATTGAGCAGTTCTTATCGCCCTCGTTCAAGGAATTCATTCCTCATATGGCTGCTGAGTATGGTTTCAAGTACGAGATGGTTACTTACAAGTGGCCTCACTGGCTTCGCCAACAAAAAGAGAAGCAGCGTGAGATCTGGGGATACAAGATCCTGTTCCTTGATGTATTGTTTCCGCTTTCCCTGGACAAGGTCATCTTTGTCGATGCTGATCAAATCGTTCGCACTGATATGATTGACCTTGTGAACCATGACCTAGAGGGTGCTCCGTACGGTTTCACACCCATGTGCGACTCGCGCACTGAAATGGAAGGCTTCAGATTCTGGAAACAGGGCTACTGGGCGAACTATCTTCGTGGGCTACCGTACCATATCTCAGCCCTCTACGTGGTTGACCTTAACCGGTTCCGCCAGCTGGCAGCAGGAGACCGCCTTCGACAGCAGTACCACGCACTCTCAGCTGACCCTAACAGCTTGTCCAATCTGGACCAGGACCTGCCAAACAACATGCAATTCACAATCCCAATCCACAGTCTTCCTCAAGAGTGGCTCTGGTGTGAGACGTGGTGCAGCGACGAGAGTCTGGCCCAGGCGCGTACCATTGACTTGTGTAACAACCCTCAGACAAAGGAGCCCAAACTCGATCGCGCAAGGAGGCAGGTCCCAGAATGGACTGTCTACGATGAGGAGATTGCGGCGCTGGATCGTCGTCGCAAGGGTATTGAAGGTAAGGATGAGAAGAACGCGAAGAGCAGGACGATGGAGGAGGAAGTGCATACAAAGGACGAGCTTTGAGGAAATCTTGGCTTATACCCATTTGACTCGGGTAAATTTAGAATTGCACATATCTCGATAGATCTGATCTATTCACAATCTACTAGAGTCATTCAGTTATTCTCTATCTTCAGCCACGGACCTCTGATGTGTGTTTCGACAGAATCGATGCCCAGTTATGCCATCTCAAGTCTTCAGTCAGAGGATCTGTGGCAGACAAAAGAGGTATCACTAGTAACAGTCTTTAGCACAATCAAATATCCTAACTTCTTGAAATCTGTATCTCAAGACCGAAATTTCATGCTGAAGTGTCTTTATCTTGTCGATGCAGCCACAATCCAAGTGCAAGCCTTATCAGCAGCGAAGCCACCTACGTCAGCCCATCATCTGTCTTTTGTGGTGGTTGTACCCTTAAGTCAGAAGATTGCACATCATATGCCACTGATGACATGTTGCCTCTCCTTCGTTCTCAAAGGGTACAAGTGTACCAGTCCAGGTACTTCGTAAAATTAATGGTGGTGTTGGCATTATAGGGTAGGTAGGTGTAAATTTATTTAGTAGTGCCAACTACGTGCAAAAACAAAAAGGATTATATGGTTTTGAGGGTATAGTAATGCTAAGACTCACATGTATTCTGGGATCCTCTAGATTGCTATCCATTACCCTTCACCACTAATCAGGGGGTTAGGCGTTGGATTATTACCATGGGTTACCCTTCTTACTAGCCTCCCCCTTACTTGGGTAATGTGGCCAAGCTGTACATCGACGAGTCATCACATCAAAGCTGAATACCCAAATTGTCATATCTGTTCCTTATTTTAGACCATGCTTCGCCTCGCTATTGCTGTAGTACGTATATGTACGCAAAAGTCCTCCCTAAATACAACTAACACCACTGTACAAATCCACATGCCCCTTACATGCTCCTGACAATGCTTACCCTGCCGTGCTAAACATGGAACCGTACTAGCATTCGAATAAATTCAGGCCGCCCTCTATGTTGAGTAGAAGCATGAAGACCAAAGCCGGGCCCACCCGGCCCATGGACGTTGTCGATAAATGCAGAATCTGTATCAGGGGCCGGGGTCAGGAAGATCTGTCCAAGTCGTAGTCATGCCATCCCATTCCTTAACGCCTCGTGTATGTTGTTGTAGGTATATCGTGTCTATTCCCAATTCCAAAATCCCGGAGCCTCGTACACCACGGAGAGGTTATATCTCTCTTCCAAATAAATAAAAGCAGACAAGCTCGTTATGCTTAGCGCCATCATGTTAGCCCCAAGTCACGGGTGTCACGAATGTTTTGTTAAATCCATGAGCCTCAGGTCTGAAATAGAGGCCAGCGCGAAGAAAGAAAAGTGGCGGGTATCACAAATGCCGTTTAATCAAGACACCACGCTCCGTAGATCCTTTACCCCAAGTTGCAACATCGAGGATCGAAAACATCAAGAGAGGGAAATGCATTATGCTTGTTGCTCAAGGCTGACTCGTCTCGCGTTCTTCTCGGATCGAAGCCATCGACGAGGCCTGCCCGACGCCCAACATCGATGAATGGCTTAGTGGTGGCATTCCGGCCGATGATTTGACCCCTGTTGCTGAAGGGGCACCGCTGGGTGCTGATGTTCCATTCTCTATCTTTTGCTTCGTGAGTTGGGCTGGGTTTATGCCGCTCTCACCCTTAGGTGTTTGCGCTTTGGAGTTGTCGGCTGACAATTCTTTATGCAGTGGTGACGAGGGAGAGTTGGACTTCTTGCTTCGAGCATCGCCATTTGCTGTGTTAGCCCCGCGTGAAGAATTGCGTGGAGAAACCCGACCAGTCTGATGAAAATGTTAATGAATGTCACAATTGATAGAAGATAGAAGAGGCGTACTTGTTTGGCCCACCGAAGACCACAGCTGTTACAAAGATCCCTTTGACCACTGGGTCCTCTTCGCCATTCGGGCGTGTTTCTCGTGTGGCAGTTGGCGCAGTCTCGCACGACATTGCCAACGCCCTTTCTTCGCTTACGCTTTTTCTTGCTGGACAGCAGGCCGCCAAGTTCCTCAGCAAGAATACGGTTAACCTTTTCCATCTGCCGCAACTCGAATTGCCAGCTAGAGCATTTCGTCGTTCTCAATTCATCAAAAATGTTGTCCTCTGAGGCCAAAGCAGCGTCTTGGCTACCGGGGGCTAACGCACCACCGGCAGGCTGTGAAATATGGCCCGTGGCATGGTTTTCGGTGCCGTTACTGGATCTCGGGGTTGCGGCGAGAGATCTGGAACCGGTGCTAGCGGGAGCCAGGTTACGTGATGATGCCTTGAGAAGCTTTGTCTGGGCAAGCAAGAACGATGGCTTTTGGCCCTCGGAGGCGTCACCCGGGTACAAAGTCGTCTGGGCTTGCAACACTTGGCCCCTACGGTTCTGGACCTCGTGTTTGCATGTGACAATTTTTCCACGCCTCGCCTTTTCCAGCGTTCGCCCAAACTCGGGCCGTGATTCTTTTCGCATAAGATCCTGTATACTGGTTCCTACCAGGCTATCAGGCTGAAGGTCGAGGAGAGATCGGATATTCGAAGAGACGTATAAGAACAGACCCGATGTCGAGAGCTTCGTCCAGAGTTCGCTGTCACCAATACCACCATTCGCTTCAAGATTGCGGCGACTTAGAGCAAACACTGGTCGCTTGCGGCCTACCAAAATAATGCACTTTCGACCCTTTCCTTGTTCGACAAACAGTGAACCATGGCTTTCGAACCAAGTGTAACCACTGTGCTTTCTGCGTATTCGGAACACAATGTTGACAGGGTTTCCGGTTGTTGTGTCCTTCAACTCGCGTGTAACAGGAACGATATCAGATGGATGACATACTGTTGAAAGTGAGTTGCCAACCAAATCCGCAGCCTCATATTCTAGGACCTTCTTGCAAGACGGAGAGAGATATAGGAAGAGACCCTTGAGCGAGAGAACGTGAACCACATCGTCGGTATTCTCGAGGAGCATCTTATCCCATGATTGCTTGTGCCAGTCAGAGGTGAGACCCTTGGGGCTGAACTGCTGCAACAGGGTGGAGACATCGTCAACGCCTAACGTCTGACCGTTATCGGGCTCCCACTGGCTGGATTGCGGTGGTGTCCAGATGTATTGGCCAATATCGCTGTGTTTGTAGTTCACCTTTACACCACCAAGGTCCTGATTCGATGCGATCGCGTCGGGGCATTCAACAAGGTCGATCTGGAAGCCAATGAAGTATCTGATTTCATCAGTGTCCCACGGGATGGGGATCATAGTAAGAAGGTTGAGGAAAGGCTTTCCACCCTTTCGATAATTAATAAGACTCTGTTGAACCTCCCTGCCTTCGTGAACCATCTTCTTTAAATTGTAGACGGCTCCATCATCAACGAACTCCCGCTTGGAGCCCGCCTCGACTTTGCCATCTGGGGCCTGCAGAAAGCGGCAGTTCTGGCCGACAATCTCATGACGACTATAACCGGTAAGGTTTTGGAAGTTGTCGGAAACGTATATAATAGGGCAATCGTTCATGGAGACATCGCAGACGACAAAGGCGCAGGACATGTCGACAGCGCCGAGTTGTATGCGCGGGTTCTTACGGGTAGCGACTAACCACAGAGCCTTGAGCATATCAAATCCACTCTTTGAGTATATCGTCTTTTCCTTTGAGTCCCTCGGGGCATCGCCAGTTGATGGGGTCGTAGCAACTGAAGTGCTGGTCGGATGAGTAACGGTTGAAGAGGACATGGCTCCGTGTGAGTGTTGCTGTGGAGGTGAAACAACAGAACCGGAGGCAATTGAGACTTGGCGAGAAAGTGCAGGTAAGTTTTGGTTGCTATCTCCAGCATTCATGTTGTTGAAAGTTTGATGGTTCATCATACTGTCGCCTGAATCCTCTATGGTATCCATGGCGTTGTTGGTGGGAGCAGGTATCGGGGTCGTCGTGGGAGGGTTGGATTGGTTTATATTCATAGAGCCGGCATCTGGAGAAAGATCCATGGAGAAGTCGTTACCAACCGGAACTTGAGGGGTCAGTTGGCCTTGTGGGAACTGGCTTATGGACGGTGAGTAGAGGTTCATTGGTGAGGCGTTGCCGGCCATTTGTGCTCCAACGCTCATGCTAGCAAAGGTAGAGGGCATCATAGAACTCATCATATCAGGGGATATGGTCGAATAGTCATTAGGGTCGGATGTCATATAATTGCCCATTTGGTCCATGCCGATGGAGGTATTAATGGTGGGAAATCCCCCTCCCATGGGTGGTTGGTTAAATTGGTACGAGTTGAGGTCGGCGTTATCGGTTCCGAAGGTCATCATGTCACCGTTGCCGACTGAAGACATCCGCCTTTGCCCTTGCTGCTGCTGCTGCTGATTCATCTGGAACTGACCCATAGGGGTAGTGAAGGCTTGGGGCATGCTCTGTCGGCGGTATAGCTTGTCTTGGTTATCGCGCACAATATCGTCGAGGGAATCTCCTCCCTGATAGAAGGTTGGGTCGTTCATATTGTGCTGCATGTGGTTCTGCTGGTTCTGCTGCATTCGAGGTTGTTGGAACTGCTGAGATGGTTGCTGCTGCTGATGTGGAGAGTAGTAGCCATCCATAGCGACAGCATCTGGCTGGACGGCCTAGCCAGGCGCTCGAGGGAAGTGGTGAGCGGGTGTTGTCCCGTACGTATCGCGCGAAGTCTGACAGGTGGTGTCCTGATTCGATTACCGAGGCGTCGGAAAGGTTGGCGACCTGATTAGGAGACCCTAGCTGCAGCGGAACAAGAAGCGAAGACTGGTGACAAACGCAACAATATGACGAGGTGAGAGAAGTCGCAATATGGTAGAACCGTGGCGGGTCGAGATGGGTTATGTCAAGTCGAGTCGGGTCGGGTCGATGGTTTGACGTGGTAAATCAGGCCGGAGAGATCAAGCGACCGAGCGAGGAGAGGGACAGGGTATGGATAATCGCAGATGGTAAATGCGCGGGGGTGGATATTTCGTGCTTGGTCGAATTTGTACTGTTCGGGATTGGACTATGGCTCAAAAATCGGTGATGGAAAGCTCGGAAATGCGAGAAATTTGCGGTCAGGAGAAGAGGCGGGAGAAAAACAGATTCTACGTTCGAGGCTGGATCGCGTCAAAGTCGAGGGGGGAAGATTCGCTATGTCGTTTGAAGGGGAAAACGAGAGGGATGGAGAAGTAGAGGATGGTATGGCAGAAGAAGAATGGGAATGCGTGAGAAGCAGATGCCCTGGGCTGGGCTGGGCCGGGCTGCTTTGGGTGTGTGTGGGTGGGGGAAAGTACCTACCTTGTCTTGCCTTACCTTCCACGCCATGCCATGCCATGCCACGCCTACCTAGGCCAGGCAAGAGCAGGCAGTCAAAGGTGGGATTGGATTAGATTGGATGGATGGATCATGGTGTGGCTAGTGTGGCTAGTGTGGGAAGCAAGACAGGCCGAAGGATAACGGACTACTGCTAATGGAAGCTGGAGATTGAGGACTACAAGCTCAAGAAAGAGACTGGTGACTGCTGCTTTCTGCGGCTCGGTCGAACCCTTTCAAGATTCACATGTGCAGGTGCTGCAAGAAGCAAATCAAAATCTGCTGCACAACTCAAGGTGAGGTAGGAACTTCCAAGATACAGAGGTAGGTATCCATCTCAAGACTTTACCCTACCGAGGGTAGCGCACAGCACTGTACTGCACCCTACTGTACAGAGGACTGTAGGGACTCATGCATGTGGGGTGAGGAGGAGGGACTTGAGCTTGCTCATTGATTGAGAGGCGCCAGGAGTAACTCCGGTGCAAGAGGCTTGCGCATTGCCCAGTAGAGGCTAGGCTTGAGTGAGGGCGGGGAATGATTTAACATCAGATGGTGACTCTGAGTAAATCAAAGTATTACAATAACGTTAGGTATTTAACAGAAGCCGATAGAAAACCATGTTAATAGAAAGATATAACTTGATCTCATCATAACCTTAAAACATTTTCCGAATAAGGAAAGAAGTAGCTCGAAGATACAGTCACATAAAAATATCCACTATGACTGCTAACCTAGGTACCTAACTTCGGGTTTACTGGAGGGGAACCTTGGGGCTTTTGGGCTGGGACGGGAAGACCCTGTGCTTCGCTTCTGTCCAGGCTGCACAACAATTTATCCATTCTCGGGTTGCTTTCTTTGTACATGCCCTGTGCCTGTCAAGTCCAGAGATCATCTCCGTTTTGGGAAATGTCCAGTTTTTGCATTGAAACACACAGTCAATCAAAATCACTATCGAGATCTGAAATCTAGTACAAAAAACGCATCTTCCTCATCAGAAAAAAAAAGTCGTGCAAGCAAGTCCCTAGAGATGTAATACCCTGCATGAGAATGTCTCGAATTCGCTAGCACACCCGCCGTTCCTTGCAGGCCAGAAAAAGTAAGACCAAAGTGCGAGCAAGCATTCATCATTCAGATGGAGGGTATATACAGTATTCAATATTCAACACGCCCTCCATGTGGCTTTGCTCTCACCTCGAGGTACCCGTCAACCCTGTCGCCATCATCAACTTTGTTTTAAGTGCCAATGCTCACAAGTCTGTCATTTTGAAATGGTATTTGCTCTGCTGATGGCGACAGAGTTAAGTAACCTTTATCACTCTGAATAGGTACCAAGGTAGGGCAGTACATTGGCTCAATTCGCCCTCCTTATCGTACTATTGCGAATCGTGGCTGAATCAATCAATACTCACTTGTCAAGCCAGAGACAAATCTTAGAGTATAGCCGATGTCAAGAAAGGGCCTCAACCATCCTGCGTGCGAGTAAAGACATTCATTCCATGTCTCCCTCAGCCCATCTAACCTTGAAACTTCTCACAGGATACATTGTTTCACCATCATTCAGCCATGGGAAGGAAATCGGTGTGGTTATTTGAGTCATAATTCCGTACGCTACAAAACTCGTCATCTATATATATGACAGACCGACCAACTGACTGACTGACTGACTGACTGACTGCCTTGCCGCTGCTGACCAAAACCCTCGCGACGAGGTACTAACCAGTTATCAATAACCTAACTCGTAAACTCTAATGATTTTGCAAAAAAAAAAAAGGCGCCATGCGGTCTTGAGGATATAGACTGCCTAAACAAAATGCCCTCTCATTTTTACCCCGACGCCTAGGACCGTCGTCCTCTGTTTCTCTTCTTCCATGTTCGGGACATGACATTTGTTGGACGCTGATTCGAACCCGATCCACTTCGCCCGAATGAAGCGCAATTCCATGTCACGTCGATGCCACCATTGCTTTATGGATTCGCCTGTTGGAATTGCCTGACCCCTAAACGGGCTCCAGGCCCATGGCTGGCATCTTGTAGCGTTCATCATCTAAAGACAGGCCGCTACATCTCTCCAGAAATGGCCTATAGGGCCATCTCGATACCCGGCGACAGTCGGCTGGGTGATATGAACCAGTCTGCCTTCATTTGACTTTTGAAAGGGTGGCAAGACTCAGCCCATCTGCGAGCTTCCTCCTAGTTGAAGAATCCCATAATGGTTCGCTGTGCCTCAGGAGAAAATTGCTGCAGAAGGGGCGTAGGGTCAACGCCGGTCGACGTCAGAAATCCCTTAGTTGCTAGTGCTACCCGGTTGGCAGTCTGTCCCACGAGGGTCTCTGCCTCGAGAGCCTGGGCGATATACACGAAGATTTTGCCCGCTTGGTTCGCCACAGCTGGGTGTCGTCTACAAGTTCAAAGCGTTAGCATGAGCACACCAACATACTGGTAGTATGTTGAGGGTGGAGAGTACTTACTGGTCAATCAGCTCCGCAAGGTATGCATAAGCATAAGGTGCCGCTTCCTCATCGTTGGTCACGGGTAGAGTCTCTACCCATTGCGTAATCACGTTTTGCACGTCTCCGACTGTGCTTGCATTATAGTGGAGAATCTTGGCGATAGCTGCGCATGCATTCTCAGTCGCGTAGACATTGTCCTCATTACGGGCGTCAGGAACCTGAGTGACCTGGAACAAGAAGGGGACTGAGCCTCCCAAGAACTGCGCCCACGGTGCTCCACCTCGGTGCGCCGCGACTCCGATGCCGTAAGCTGCCGCCTGGCGAATAGCCGGCGAAGGATCACGGCAACCATCGATGAGCGGTTGGGTGATGTAGTTGGCATATCGTGTGCTCTCAGGACCGCAGTACTCAAGGACATCATCCATGATGCAGAGTCCCCACTGGCGTTGGGTGGGATCGTTTGAGGTAAGGAAGCCCTCGTATGTGGACATCAATCGCTCCCAGGCAGGCAAGAACGCAGCACCGTGGTTCTTGAAAATAGCATGGAAAGCCTTGTTCATATCCGAAAGCAGGGTCTGGTCGTCCTCGATAGCCATCAGAGTATCCTCAGCCTCATCTTCCACGTCCTCTGCAGTGGCTCCCTCCTTGTCCTCCAGACGTTGGGCGACACGGTCCTTGTAGTCCTCAATAGCAGAATGTACCGAGTCGATGAATCGGCTGAGATGCTCTGTAGAAAGACAATCCTTTCCAATGACCTCAACAGATTCATAGAAGCATTGGTACATCTCAGCAAGTGTGTCGATGGCAGGCTCAGCAGTCAAGACCTCGAGGAGCTTGTCGACAGTCGCGCTCCACAGACCACGGAGTTCGTTGGACTGAGGGCCGTAGGCCTTCTTGTAGGAGCTCAACAGCTGAGGAACAAGCTTGGCAGAGATATATCGAACAGGATCGTGGAAGAAGAATGCAAGACCAGGCAAAGCGATCTTCTCCATGATCTCCGCTACATAGGGAGCAAAAGAAGCCTCAAGGACTTGGGCGTAGACGACCAGGAGCTCAATGGCCATGTGCTTGTCATCCATGGTGCTTGTCTTAATACCAATCATCTTGCCCTTGAGGGGAACAAGTTCCCATCCCTCCTCGTTCTGCATCTGCTCAACCTGGTCATCATCGTCCAGCAGTTGGATATCGGCCTTGGCAACAGCAAGCTCCAGCAGAGGAGGCATGACGTTGTGAAGAAATGGAAGGAAGTCGGAACCGAGAACACGGCACATGCGGCCCCAGCAGTGCATGAGGTATTGAGCTTGAGGGTCGTCTGCATCAGTAATGTTGGCCTGAATGTTGGCCAGAAGGTTGACAAGAGTCATGGCATCCTGACCAAGACGCTCCTTTCCAACGGCCAGAGCGATCAATGTGGCGCACTCCATGGCCTTGGCACGCAGAAGTCGGTACTCCTTCTCGCTCTGGTTCTGGAGAACATTAACAAGAAGAGGCATGAGGGTATCGTAGTATTTCGAGAAGGCAGCTTCAGCGGCGTCGGCGATAGTGGCGATTGTTGACAGAGCTTGCTCCTGGACATAGCGTTTTTCATTTTGAAGGAGCTGGAAAAGATGTGAGAGGAGCTCGTCCAGATATGGCTCCAGAGTGGCCTTCTCGGCCTCCTCGCAGAAGTTAACAAGAGCAGCAGCTGCGTGAGACTTGACACGACCCTCGGGCGAGTCGAGGACAGGAATGATTGCCTTGAGAACTCGGTCGTAGTAGTCGGTCTGCATCTTGGGGGCAAAATCAGTGCTCATCTGACCAAGAGCGTTGCAGCCAGCCCATCGAACTCGAGGATGAGGATCTCGGAGAGCGGGAACCACTAGATCTAGCACTTGGCTAAGCTCGCCAATCATCAGATCACGGCAGCCCTCGGAGATGGCAGAGATGGCCATCAGAGCAGCATGTCGATCCCTCCAAGCCATGGAAGTCATCATACGAGGAAGCCAGTTGAAAGTAGGGGCCAGAATGGTCTGTCCTCCAAGCTTGTTCGCAAGTCGGTCCATGGTTTGCTCGCCAGCAACGTGGTTCTGGTCACTCTCGTCCTGGTCAAACTGCAAGGTGAGTTAGTTGCATGAATTGTGCGTCTCCATTCTCTGAGAACTCACGTCGTCGGATGCCATCCATTCGGAAGCATCATCGTCATCCTCGCCTAGATCCGTCATGAGACTCAAGCACTGGGTGATCATGTCGTTTGTGTAGGAGGGGTCCTTTCGGCACACAGAGGGGGCGTAATCGGCAAATGTAGCCATGAGCTCGAGAGCATTTTGACGGCAGATGTTTTCGAGCTCCTTGTCCTGAATCACCGAGATGCTGAATTGGACGAGGTTCTGGAAGAGAGGCTTGAACATTTTGGGAGCGGACTCGGCGAGATCGATGAGAGCAAGGAGCGCCTTGCTGAGGTCGTCGGAATCCTGAGAATCCTTGATCGGGGGTAGAATGTTGAGGACATCGGGAATAAGGGCGTAGTACTTAGCCTGTCCCTTCTTACTAATAGTCCTGAAGAATGAAGCAAAAGCCTCCATAGCCGCAAGCCGGACCTATAGCTGCGGTTAGCAGAGCCATGATATGCAATGTGGGACAGAAAAGTCTGCCCCGCGGGAGGGGTGCTGTACCATGACGGCCTCGTCCTTGAAGCCCTTCTGGAAAGCTTGAAGAACAGCCTCCTCATGCTGCTTCTCGATGATGGCAGGAGTGGTAGCGAAGACTCGGAATGCATTCTCTCGCTTTTCGGGTTCGGGAGCTTGGCTAAGCTGGAAAAGAGCTCCAAGCAGTTCGGGCCAAATATCGCCTATTGCAGGAGTTGTTAACCAAGGTCCAGGATACGGAGGGTTACTCCAGGGCTTCGAAAAGCTTACCATTCTCCGTGTATTGTCTGGCAAGCTCGGCAACAGCATCACTAATTTTGTTGCGAACGAGGCGTTCAGACTCGGCGGCAAGGGTCTCGAGAATCTTTTGTCGAATGACGGCGGCTTGGTCCTTGGTCAAAGAGATGAACAGATCCATGCTCTCTCCGGCCTCATTCTTGCGGGTTTTTGAAGCAATTCGGCGGAAGATTACAGCGGAAAAAGATCGTGTCGCATTGTCGCCAGCAGCTTGAATCTGTTCCGCCAGTCCCATCAACAGGACCTCAGGTCGGGTGGCAGTCCAGTTGTTCTGCAGGTGCTCCTCGGCTTGTGATCTTATACTGTTGTCGGGGGACTGCAGAGCTTGCAGGAGCTGTGAAAGCTCTGCGTGGATGTCGGGCGGGAGCAGAGACATTGTTGTTGGAGGGTTGCTGATGGTGATGTCCACCAGCAGACGACAAAGAAGTTTGGGTCTCAGTCGGAGGATGTGGACAAGAGTAGCGATAATGAAGTACTACTTGAAGAAGAAGTGTGAAAAAGCTACGAGCCGTCGAGGTTCGTTGGCTTTAATCGGCCGTGGCTTCACTTTAAGGGACGAGATTTCCAAAGATCCCAAATGGTGTGAAAGAAAGAAGAGAGGGACTGAATGGGAGCAGAAAGTGAAGTGGGGGAGGGGAAGCCCAAAGTTGAGGGTCGCGAATAAGTACCGTGTGGGCGAGTCTTTGCAGGCGAGGTACTTGGGGACAGACTTGAGCCCAAAAGAAAAAAAAAAACAAAGGGTGCGCGGTGACCAGGTCGTGGCTAGTGTGTTTTTTCCTGTAAGGTAAGGTATTGTTTATTTTTTTCCTTTTCTGCCAGGCTGCAATCAAGACATACCTAGGACAGACAACTGACTTTATATAGGTTGAGTTTAAGAAATGACCTCAAAAGCTTCTGATGGAAACTGGTCTGGACTTATAAAGTTAATATTCAACTGTTGTGTCTATGGACGGCGCATGATATAAACCTAGATTAATTTATAGAGGCTCTGAAGTCATGAAAGAATATTTGACGCCAGATGGACGCAGAGAACGCCTCTTTGATCGCCCAGCACCGTAGACAAAGAAGTTAAGATGAGCCAAACAGCAATTGGCCAGGCAGCCCTTGAATCTCAATTCCTCTTGTTTCCATCGGATTTATGATTTACGTTGTTTGTTTTAGCAGCCGTCCACGCTGTGCCCCACCACACCGCCAGAACGGATGGCTTCCATCAGATATGCACAATGAAATCTTCTTTCTTGTCATGATGCATTGCGGCTGCAGCCAATTAGCCAACCATTTCTTTAACCTATCAACGTGACACGAAACATTTTCTCTGGCCTGATTAGCCTTGGGTTTGGGTATTTGATAAGCCACAGGAGATAATGGTGAATACTGAAGTTTGTTCCTGAATAACTTCCATTCTGGTCGATCGTTTGATGGGACTTGAGATCCAATACACTCACCAACTGACAATTTGAAATGCCAACTGTAGCAGCTTAAATTCTTATAAGGTCATTGACTCAAGCTTTCCAGGTAGTAACAACACTTTTGTATGGCTGACTTCCATAATTAGACCCATCGGCTTGATCTTATACACAAGTCGAAGTCGTACAAAGATCTTGGATAACGAATGTTTCGAGATTCAATATGATGATATTTACCAGCAAGGCATTTATAAAACCCCTCGCAAGTTTCCTATTGCCCTTTGTTCATGTTACCTGTGCGTATCAGAACTTAGTTTGGTTACGTATCACGAACTGCAGGACCAGGGAGTTCCTTGAAGACATCCGCATTTTCTAGTCGAGTCTAGTGAGCGATGATCATCTTTGGCCGTAGAAGCTTCCGCCATAGCTCTGCCGGATCATTGTGAGGATGGATGGATGCATGGATGCATGAACATGGTTGGGTGCTGGAATGGATTATCTGATATTGGTGTAAATCAATTCCTAAATAGTACTCACAGCTGCATGAGAGATCGAATGCCGAAGTATAGGATTGCATCTATTTAGTGGTAGTTTCTTCCACCTTCTCAGGTCGGGTTACTTCTCTATCAGTAAGTTTTACGCTGAAGATTGAGCTCCCGTCCCCGACTCATCCATCGCGGGGCACTCCACCATCGCCCGCTCGCCCACCTTTACTTTAGGCGGCCTATGTCATCATGCAAAACGTTCCCCCGCCCACTCATGGCTTTGGATTGTAACCTCGTGCCCCTCGCAGACAAGTCTCATCTCCAGACCAACCTCCACAGCAAGAGGCAGAAAAAACCATTCCACTTCATCTATCGATCGCCTCGTCCTTGGCAAATAAATGTCTTCTGATCTTTTGTATCCTGATTCTTAGTTTGTGACTCTAACTCTAACCACTTTCCAATATTGGACTTGAATATCGGGATCCATTCAACTCGAACCATTCTCTTATCCTACCTGCGCCCCGCGTCCACTCCCACGTCTTGTCTCGTCTCGCCTTCGCCCATCTCTGTGCACACTACCATTTCATCTTTGCAATTGTCGCGACAAAACATTCGCCATTATCTTCTCATCTGTCTCTCGATTGCAATACATACAGCGCTCTTTTGTTCGCCCAGGTCGTGTTGAACCATCACCTGTTGCCAAACCTATCTATCAAATCTCAACATCAGTCAATTCATCACCTGGTTAAATCGAAACGATTCCACCATGGACCCCTCACCGAGCTCAACCTCCCGCGAGCTCAAGGACACTCGCGCAACCAGCTCGACCAGCCTCAACAGTGCTGCTTCGGGCTCTTCGTCTACTCATAAGCCACCTACTCTTTCTCAGCGATCTCCTTCTGTATCTATATCCGCTGGTTCTGGCCCAAGCTCCATATCCGCCCACCGCGCAAGCTTCGCTGAGGGCTTGCGCAATGCGCCCTCATCCCCACGCTCTCAACGGCACCCTTCTTTTACACAGGCCGCTCTCCAGGAGTTGTTGAACCATCCTCCTGCAGGAAACAAGCATGCCAACCCCAGATTTGCCGGCCGTGATTGGCGCGATGTAGCTATTGGAGAGCTTGTATCTCCCGATGATGTCAAATGGGTTGAGTTCGATAGCAGCGTCGAGGAGGCTACCAAGGTGAGACCGAAACTCTGAATGTCACTCAATATAGGCACCAACATGCGCCTTCAATAACCGAATAGCCATGCTAATTATGACTCGCAGCTCCTCCTCAAGAGCCCTACCAACGTTGTTCTGGTCCGCGAGGATCCCTCCACTCATATCGCCGTTTCCACATTCGATTATACCGATTTGAACGCATACCTACTCGTTGTCGTTGGTCTCGCCAAACCCGAAGAAGATCAGGTTGAGCTATTCAATTCGATTCTGGCCAAGGCTCAGGAGGGTGGCCAGATTCCTCTGCGAGACGTCTTCCCTCTTTTCCGCAAGGAAACACTCATCACGTTGCCTGGTGACGAAAAGCTCGCACAGGCTATTCAAATTCTCGGCAGTGGCATCCATCGTCTGCTGGTGACAACTACTAGCGGCGAGGTGGTTGGTATCGCAAGCCAACTTCGAATTGTCGAGTTTTTCTGGAACGAGGGTGTCAACTTTCCTTCTATCGATCGACTTTACCCTGCTTTGCTGCGTGATCTGGGTGTTGGGGCCAAGGAGATTGTTTCTGTCAAGTGAGTTTCTGTACAATCTCAAAATGATAAGTATTAACAAGTCATAGCTCCGATTCGCCCTTATCTGAAGCACTGACGCTTATGAACAATGAAGGCCTTACAAGCGTTGCTGTTGTTGATAACGGTATGAATGTGGTGGGCAATATCTCGACCAAGGACGTCCGCCACTTAACCAAGAGTTCCAACGCCCATTTACTCAATTCGTCATGCATGAACTTCATTTCTGTAATTCTCAACGAGCGAGGAGTTGAACACGGACGCGACGTCTTCCCCGTATTCTACGTGAACCCCTACTCGACTCTGGCCCATACCGTCGCCAAGCTCGTTGCTACTCGATCGCATCGAATGTGGGTGGTTGAATCGGCGTCACCATCCCCTTCAGCTCCTGCAACACCTTTAATGGGACCCCAATCTTTCACGACCGCCGGTCCTCCACCTTCTGCTGCACCCCCATCACCTGTCCCTACTGCAGCAGTACCTGCTTCTCCAGTCCCTACAGCTGCTGTGCCCGCATCCGCCATGGCCGGGGCTCGTCTTTCAGGAAGACTTACTGGTGTTATCTCGTTAACTGATGTCCTCAACATGTTTGCGAAATCGACTGGTTTGCACCCTTCCGACCCCAACGAACAGCGAGCGAGACGAAGACGAAGCTCAAGCAGCTCGGTGCGACCAAGCCTGGACTCATCTCGAGCTAGTATCGATTTCCGAAGGTGATGGCAATGGAGCTTAGCTATGGATATCATTATGCAAGTCTTGCCAGGGAAGATGCCAAGTATGGTTGTCATTTCCTTTCAAAGCACTGTCTGCTCATAATTCCGAAAGAGAAAAAAGAAACAGGCTATATCAAAGGTACAATAAGTTAGTTCAATGGAACAGGGGCAGCTTCGGATTATTTGAATTTGCGAATCAGGCAGTATTCGCAAACTTCTTGTTGATGCATATGTATTCCAATTGTTGAGCATAAGCAGGATTCAAGATTTCCATTCTCACTTTATCTAGGGCCTGGTTATTCAGAGGGATGGATGCATCTGGCACATATGAACTTAGGATGGACACAATGTGAGGAGCAGAGATAGAAATTTGGCAAATCTTTGCTCTATCGCAAGTCGCTAAATGCTGTGAAGTGATGATGGTAAACACAATATCTCCGGTTTCGCTTCAAAGACTTGATCTTTGTCGTGCTACTGTCGTACCGAGTATATCGAGTATTCAGCCACTTGGATCGACGTTTGGGGTGGTGGCAACGGACACGTGAGTTACAGGACTTATGCCACATATGTCGTGATCTGATTGGCTAGGAACATGCCATCCCGGATCCCGGAAAGCCATCCATAGGTAGCCTCAGTTCATGGTGAATTGACTCATCATTCATCTCATCTCATCCATTCTTCGTCAATGGTTTAACGTTCGTATTTCCTCGTTCCCTATATTCGGATCCTTGTTCTTGACTCGAGTCTTTGCGCAACTTTTCTTTATTATATTCTTTGTTCTCTGTCTTTGATCCGTATCCTACTTAACACGGCCTTGATTGGGTTCACACTTCTCCCTTCTTGTGACCTCATGATATTCTAGTAGCTCGATCTCCGCACTTGATCTCACTCGGCTTCATCAAGCGGCAAAATCTGACGCATTGGATTTGACCTTTGAATCATCCCAGACTGTGTTTGGCTATTTCGAGTTCCCTTTTCTGTTATACTACGCGACGTCCGTTTTTGTTTCAGCTCATTCTGGGTCTTGCTTCTGCGGCGATTCTAGATACTCAGTTGTGGCAAATCGCTTTCTCAATACCTTCTTGGCTTTACCATTTTCTACGGTCCTAGCAAATTGCAATTGCAACTTTGGATAATTCACTTTACCGGCACTGTTGGTCAATACTTGGAAAACACTTCAGCAATACTCTCACGTCTCGGATTGGCGTTGAGCAGCTCACCAACTTCATCTACAACCACCAACTCGCATCTATGTGCGTAGTCGCTCTTGATGGTTATTATGGCATCTCCAACGGCAAACTCAACAGACGATCCTCTTCACGAGCCGCCGGGTAGCAGTAAGCCTGCAAATAATGTTGCACATGACGGTAGACTCAAGCTTGGTGACTTTACCAAGCTGAATTCGAACAGCCTTACGGACTGGGCCTCCCCCAAGAATGCAAAGTCTTTCGATTCAACCCCGTCCCTTGGAAACTTCAAACGGCTCTTCCAGCAAATCCGTATCAATGACAATGAATCATCCCAACAGCAGCGAGAGCCATTGGCTTCTTCAAAGGTACAGCCGATCACGATATTGAAGCGACCTTCTGTACCGCACTCCACCAACAGTGCAGACAGTATTCCCAGATCCTCGGTTGGGCCTAAACATTCCCATGAAAATAACCATGAGCAAGCATGTCTTGCCACCTCAAGGCAACCGGACCACAGCCTTGAGGTCCATATTGAATCTGACGGGATGGCAAGCGAACTCCACAAGAAGCGAACTGGAAAGGCTCTTCGAATTAAGAAGGAGACTGTTCTGAAGGAAGACATGTTTGAAGAAGAGGAGAATGAACCCCTCCAATCAACCCGGCCCAACTTCGATCCCATTACCGACTCAGAGGCTGGATGCGGTTCTGACACTGATGTGCTACCTGCCACGTCTTACTCAACTGCTGCCTCAACACCACCAAGCTCAAGCGAGTCTCCGCTTAAGCATTTTGACGAAACCAAAAAGAGCAAGAAAAGTTCAAATTCGGGCAAGGGCAAATCGCATTCCAGAGATAGCTCTGAACCCAATATAGTGGTCTTGGGTGGCATTCAATCGGACCATGTCAGACATATCATCTCATATCAGCATTTCAAGTATGGCCCCCTTACTGAGATTCACAGTAGCGTGCAGACCACGGTGGTCAAGCATGAGGGCCTCATGAGAAAGCTCGTCCATGAGCGTGTCATAGACTCTATGATCTGCAAAGATTATCCAACCATCGCAGAAAATGGAATTCATGTCTTTGTCGACATGTCCAACATCATCATTGGTTTCCAAAAGGCCCTAAGAGCCAAATTTGGTTTGCCGGAGTCTTCGCGCTTTGTCCCACTCCCACAAATGAACCTTGCTTTCTTTCACGAACTTCTCGCTCGCGATCGATACGCGGAATGGCTCAACGTTGGCTGCTCTGTGCGTCCCAACCGCAACGAGCCTTCTTTTGTCCAAGAACTCAAGGATCTTGGCTACCGCGTCGACCTTCGCAGTCGTCGTCCTGAGCAATCTGGTGCTGATGACCACAACACATTCGAAGCCGGCGGCTTCCGTTATGTCGAAGACATGGTTGACGAAACCCTCCAAATTAGAATCAGCGAGTCTGTTATGCAGTATTTCGAGGAGCCCGGCACGCTTGTCATCGCTACTGGTGATGCTCGGCCGGCCAAGTATTCGGACGGCTTCCTGACACAAGCCCAACGCGCTCTGAAAATGGGCTGGAGCGTTGAGGTTGTTTCCTGGAAAGCCAGTCTTTCTTCTACTTGGACTACTCTTTTGAGGGACCAGAGCATCGGCTCCCGATTCCGCATCATCGAACTCGACCAGTTTCTTGACGAACTTTGGATCTGCTAAACTCATCCCGTCGCGCCTCCTGCTGAAATACGCAGGGCCGCTTGATGGGAGCCTGATGGGTGCGTGTTTAACGATCTTGGTCCCAGAACGGACTTTTTGAGATATCCCCATCATTTGAGGTAACTGATCTTAAGCTTGCTATGACTTCTGGACGATGTGAGATCTGATGCCTTATTTTCTTTTTCTTTTTACCTTCCTACGCAGAAGCAAAGATTTTGCGTGTTCGTCTCCTCGTCTGCTGTATTAGGTCTTTATCCTAATATCGCTAGTGGTCTACATCTAACGACCACTCTCTCCATATTGCGTCCCAAACCTTGTTGTTACATTCTATTTAACAATATACTTGTCATTCATGGCGAGCAAACTATTTCTTAGGTTTTTTTATGCATTTGCCAGCCTTAGACAAGTTGGCTGAGGTCTCGAGCGGCACTGCAGCAACTGTGGAACTCGATTCTGCTTGATGAGGGGAAAAGCTCTTGGGCCAATAACTGCGATGGTACAAAGATTCATATTCTGTTATGCTTTATGCATTAGGAGCAAATTATTGGGCTAGCAAGGAGTGCAATGGGTATAGTCTTTCATGATTAACGAAGTCATCGACGCGAGGCGGAGGATTTGGAGGCAATCACACTCTCTGATTTATTTAGGCAATTCAGCAACGTTGTTTCTTGAGCTCGATCGTATTCTGAACTTGAAGTCATGTTGCAGGGGCCAGATATGCTGAGATTAAGTCACTCATTCATTGTTACTTCATCATCAAGCTAAATTCAAGTTCAAATTGTATAACGGATATTTCAATTCGAGTAACAAATACAAAGTGTAATTCTTTTCTCATCTCTAAAAGAGTAGCCATAAAGCGAGGTGGTGTGATGAGGTACTTGGAACTTGAAGAGAAAAAGCAGACAAACCTCCAACATACCTCCCAAGATGATAGGCTCGTACAGCCTTGCAACGGCCACCTGATAATCGGCATCCACAACCCTTAAGCAATAACAATAAACCATTAAACATCATAGAAAAAACATAAGTCGAGCGTTATCTCGGAGTAAAACGTGACCGCAAACCATTCAAATATTTGAAGGTCTAACTGACATGACAAATCGGGGAGCCATTCCCTAGTTAGAAGACGACGGGTCCTTGTTGGAAACTGAGTCCTGGCCTTCGATACCCCACCATTGCTCGGCCATGAAAGTTGCGGCTTCGGCCTTCTTCCAGGGATCGTTGAAGGCAGAGAAGAGGATCAAGTCTCCCATGTGGCTGGAGAATGCCTGCTTGATAGAGTCAAGAGCAGCCTTCTGTTGGCTCATACCTGGAACAGCCTTGCCGTTGCTGTTTCCCTTGGTAGGCCAGCCAGTCTCGCAAATGACGATGCGCTTGTCGCCAGAAATCTTGGATCGAAGGTCTTCAACAGTGTTGGAGAGCCACTGGCCAGCTTCATCAGCAGAAGTGTTGGCATCGAAGAAGGCGTGAGCGTTGATAGCACAGTAGTCACTTTCGTTGCAAAGTTCAGGGTTGGCATTGGCAGCAATAAAAGTATCAACTGTGACAACGGGGCCTTGGTAGCCTGCGGTACGAAGGATCTCACGAGCCTGCTTGACAGCGGCGATGACCTTTGCTGGACTGGCAGCTCCGTTGTTGACAAGTTCATTGCCAACGCTGATGGTGTCAACGACGTCCCAGTCGTCAATTGCACTGATGATGGTCTTGGCCTCAGTTTGAACGTCGTCAATGTTCCAGATGCCGAGGAACAGCTTCAAGCCGCTACCCTTGGCGCATGAGTAGACATTGGCGACCTGGTCACAGTCGGTGCCATAGATACGAAGGACTGAAAAATCAGCTGCGAGCTGCGTAATATCGTGCTGGATCTCGTCCTTCGATTTGCACTGGTGATCGCCTCGGTAGGGGGCATATGCGACACCAGGGAGCTTAGAACCGGATGAACTGCCACCGCTACCAGATCCGCAAGTGCCTGTGGAGCTACAGGAATCGTCAGGCTTGCCGTTCTTAGGTGGCTTGGGGCTATCAGGAACAGGAGCTGTAGTTCCTGGGTAAGTTGCAGTTCCTGTAGGAGTGACAGGGGTAGCAGGAGCGATAGTTGCGGTGTAGGTAGAGGCCGAAGTCAGAGTAATAGTCGTGACGCTACAATATTATTAGTCAAAACCACGGTTTCGTGTCACAAGAAAGGCATACGGTTCTCGCTTCTCGAGCGGACGGGCTATTGGGATTGTCAGCTTCGAGTTACAAACTGGTCAGGAGAAGACTCACCAACAGGAACAGCAGCAACAACCGCCGCCATGGCAACCGCCGAAGTGAAGAAACGTTTCATCGACATTTTGTTAAATATTTTATAAAACCGTACGTATTTTAGTAGTTTGGAGAGTTGTTAGAGAGTGAACGAGCTGCTACAACGAGCTCAAATAGTGGTTTTAAAGGTCAGTGATTTGAGAAAATGGCTGTATAAGACGGGGCTTAACAACCCGCTATCCAAGAATGAATAGGATTCAGAGGAAAAGAGTGTGTGTAGAACTGAAAAGAAGAATCAAAGAATGACGAATCTTAGGAAGTGATTGTAAGTAGGAAAAGAAAAAAACGACTGTAGGAGTGAATGAATGAAGAAGAAGATGGAGAGACGAGAGCGAAATTGAAGGTGGAGAGGTAAAGTAGAAAAAGAGGAGACGTCAAAACAAGGGAGGAAGGGGCCTCTCTACAATGATAAGCAAAAGAAAACAAGAAGGAACGACACAGTACGGTACGGTAAGACACGTGTTGAGCCTACCGTTTGTAAGTGTTGAGCTTAAGCTTGACCCTGCAAGAGACAAGTGAGACGCTCTTCACCTCCGTAATTCCTTTCAGTCCGTGAGTTTCATCCTGAAATCCTAAATTCCATTGGCTTGGCTTTACCTTATTTATAAGACTTCATCCCTTGTTCTCCCTATTCACACTCAAGCCCGCTCCCAGAATATGAGACACACGAACGCAGAAACTCACTCAGAACATGGAACTCGACAACTCAAACTGCCCAAAAACATAAAGCTTAAAAATGAATCACCAAAAGAGGCCACGACGCTCCCGACTCTTGGAATGAGGTGATTTCTTTACATGGCGCGTAATTTCGAGACCTGTAATCTCCCAAGGAATGCAACGTCTGAGACATGCCCAGAGTCCTGTTGCGAGTTGAAATGGTTCCTCGTCCGTCTGATAAAATAAACTGTGAAACTGAGACTGCGGTTCTGCCAATTGTGATCCTTCTTCTGCATGTGTGTCCTTGGTGATTCTGTTGTCAGGCTAGAGTCCTTGATGGATGGCTGTAAGCTGGCAGCATCGGCGTGACTTGGCAAGGGATGGCTCATAAAACCCGCGAGACAGCTGACGTCTGCTTCTCTATCTCACATAATTTTTATATTCGAAAACAGTAACTTGGCAAAGACGACTTCATCGACTGTGAGTAACTGAAGCAGACAAATACACGTTAAGGTTTCTTGAGAATTTCCCCTCGTCAGCATCAAAACCATGATACGAAACCGATCAATCACCACCTAATCACGGAGCCCACAAAGACACAAAACCATTATATCGAAAATATTCATTCAATGCTAGCGTACGAGGGCCGCATCTATTAATCATTAGCTTGTTAAATGGCTGCCAGCCACTTTGTAAATCGTTCCATATTGCCCCTCGTCTATTGCGTTGGCTGATTATCCATCATAATCAAAAAGGTCTCAGTGTAGCGCGACGCCTTTATCGACTATGCTCAGCTGTATAACATGCATTCAGCCAGCCTCCATCTGTCATCAAAATTATCATCCGTTAAGCCCCTGAATCAGGCGGTCTTGGTGCTCGTCTTTCGTGTCATGACCTTGGTGATAGCATGTCGAATAGTCACACCGGCCTTCTCAATATCCTTCTTAGACAGTGCTGATGTAACGCAAATTCGAAGAGCAGGCTGGGCAAACCACGCGCCGTCCTTGGGCTTCACAGCATGCGCATAAGGTCTGGTCTTGGTTCTTGTGATCAAGACGCCGTTGGCAAGAGTCTGTTCAAGGGTCAGTTCATATTCGTTCATGTTTCAGTGTCCGATGCACGTACCTCTTCCACACAGTCCAAAAAGATGCGTTCTTGGTCTTCCAGTCCGAGCTTACGGGCAGCCACAACTTCAGGCTTGAGGACAAGGAGCATGATAGGGTTCTCGGGGTCGCTTGGGCTGTAAACCCAATCACTGCGGGGATCCAATTGGGCCCTCATAGCCTTGATGTTCTCGCGGGACTGTGCCAGGATTTCAGGGTTACACTGGAGCAAGTTGAGGGTCTCGCTGGCGGTGACAGCCAACATGGCAGGGAGAGCGGCAGAGAATGTATACGCAGAAGATGTGATACGCTGGTGCTCGACAACATCCTTGGGACCAGCACAGAAGCCACCACCGGCACAGAGAGGTCCAGCAAGGGAACCAATGATCATGTCAACCTGTTGGGGGTCCACGTTTTGCGCCTCAGTAATACCACGACCGGTACGGCCGAGAACACCAAAAGACCAGGTCTCGTCCAGAATAACGCGGAACTTGTACTTCTCCTTAAGCTCAACCAGGCGGGGCAAATCGATAGAATCTCCAGAGAGCTCAAACAAACCCTCGGTCACGACAAAACGACGGGTAAGCTTCCTGGCATTGGCCTGCTCCCGGGCGACAGCCTTCATCGCGTCTTCCAAAGCGTCCATGTCATTGTGTTCATACCAGCGGATGGTGCTTCGCGATTGCTCGAGACCCTTGCGAATAGCGAAGTTGACATTACGATCAGCGATGATAACGTCGCCACGCTTGGAAAAAGAGGGAATGACACTAGAGATGGTGCTGAAGGATTGAGCGTAGACGATGCAGCCTTCGGTGCCCAAATACGCGGCAATGTCGGCTTCAGTCTTCATGTGAACGTCTTGGGTACCGTAGAACTGGGGAGGGCCGCAAGGGCCAACACCATAGGTGCGCAGAACCTGGATAGCCTTCTCCTTAATCTGATCATTGCCGTTGAAGTTGTAGAAGTTGTAGGATGCGAGATTGGTAACAGTTC
The DNA here is from genome assembly GCF_000260195.1 of Fusarium odoratissimum NRRL 54006. Lineage (NCBI taxonomy): Eukaryota > Fungi > Ascomycota > Sordariomycetes > Hypocreales > Nectriaceae > Fusarium > Fusarium odoratissimum. Next base: position 91,406 of record NW_022158723.1, on the reverse strand, counting down.
GGCCGTTGGCGAGTTTAGTCTTGGGACCGGTAGGGCTATAGAAATATCAGATGCTGATCCTGACTAGATTGCGCATGTGATTAGACTTGATGATGCTCACCCAACAAGGACAGGAAGACGTTCGGCTTCAGCCACCTCAAATGGAGTCTGCTCGACGACGAGAGGCTCGGGCTGCCATTCATCGATCAACTCTTCGATTTCCTACGAAGAAGCCAACATTAGCGACTTCAATCCTGCGGGGGTTAAGGATCTGGCTGTGTTCTCACCTCCTCTCTCAACTTGATGTAATTCTGCTTACGGGTCGAGTAAGAAGGCGACAGGAGATAGCGGATAAAGAAGAGAAGCAGCACAAGTTCAATGGCGGATCGCACGGGGTCGTTCTGATAACTCGACTGGATGTAGCGCATAAATACTGCAGAACCAGGGACTTTATGGAAGTAGACGGCGGCCTGTTCGAGGATTTCGCCCACCCGGGCTTGGAGGGCATCGAGTTCCATGTTTTTTTGTTTCCAATTGTCTTGAATGGTTACGTCAACTTCTATCGATCTTGCGTCGCGTCTCGTCTCGTCCGGTCGTGAGAATATATATTGGTTTGGACTGGAAGCGTGTTGTTGAAAGGAGTTAAAATGGACGTCAACCGAGGATTCTGAATTGTCAAGTCAAGGTCCATCATAGGTACATGGGTCTACAAAGGGCCTCTAACGTCGAAGCGAGTCAAGCCGCAGGCCGCAGGCTGATTGGCTGTACTAAGGATCCATATCTAACAGGGGCTCAACGGGTACCTGAAGGTGAGAAACAATAAGACCACAGGCCATCCACTACAGGGCAAGTGTAGGGGTCATCGGATAGCCCGGGGAATGGGAATACGTAAAATTGGCTTACACACATTGAAATAAACCAACCAAAATCACAAGCGTCGTGGGCAGTACCGTAGACTAGAATACCTCTTACAATTTTTGGTTTCTATGGAGAGCGTAGGCTAGTAGTATAAATGAAATGAAAAGAATGTTCAAGAGGCATTATTTGCATTTAGGTCTAGAGTTTCTGCCATGGATGTGTTTCTTCCTTTCATTGTACACATTATAATAGTTTAAAAAAAAAAGAAGTGCGCCTTGTACCAAAAAAGATCAGTCCAGTTCAGCCAGTGAATGTCAGGTCTGACTTATGCCAACCTCCTCCTTCTGTATCTCTCCCATCTCCCACCATCTTCTATAAAACTTCAACCTATGTATGCACGTGCATCCACTCAAACTGCTGAACTGAAAACAAAAACAAGCAAAAAACAAAAACTTCCCATTTCCACAATTTTTCTGTCAGCGGAGAAAAGCCAGGGACATCTCCCCCATGAGGCACCTCCAAATGGGCCTGTCTGAATATTCCCACTTAGAACAGCTTGATCTTGCCGGTTGCCGAGGCATCAGCGCCAGTCTTGGTCTTCGTAAGGCCAGCACCGGTGTAGCCAACCATTCCTGTACCAGTAGCCATGGTGCTGTTGGTGTTGTCATTGTTGAGGTTGTTAGGCTGAACAAGATTGAAGGGCAGACTGCCGAGGGCATCGCTGATCGTGTTGGGTGGCATGTACTTGCCAGCCACAATAGGGCCAGCAATCAAAGCGATGAAAACGACGAGAAGCGTGAAGTAGAGGATTGCGTAACGAACCACACGTCTGCGTCTAAGCTTGGATTGCTTCATCGAGTAGATGGGAGGTCGGATTTGGCGACTGTTCTGAGGTTAGGGCAAATTCAAAACATAACAAGCAAAGGATAAGATATACCTTGGGCGAAGCCAGAACAGCATCATAGAGTGGAGCATGTCGATCTTGGGAATCAAGATGACAGGTGCCATGAAAAAGAGCAGCCAATGACCCAAAACGAAATCGGCTGCGAACATGGACAATTCGGTGATCTTGCAGAGAAACTCTCGAGCAGGCTGAGAGATGGTGTGCCATCCCATGGAGTACCACTTTCCGGTCCAGAAAGCAATGTTGGCAGTGTCGCCCTTGAATTCACGGGTAAGGGCAAGAGACACAATGAGCTTGACGAAAAAGCGCTGGATGCAAGTAACGGCAATCATACCAGACAGTGTGCGGGTAAAGTTGAAGCCCTCGAGAACAAACATACCCAGGAAGGAGATCAACAAGAATATAACAGCAGTAGCGTGAGCGATACCGGCGAGAACACTGCCAAACTTCTTGCAGCACATGCTGAGTAGGGGACCCATACAGCAGGCCATGCCGAACATAGCAGCCAAGACACCTGCGTTAACAGCAATAGGGGCAAAGGCAATAACGAGCAGCCGGATCAGAGAGTCAGTTGCCTCGGGTTTACCCTTGACGGTGTCCTTCTGAGGGGCCTGGGCAACACCAGTTTGGGCGTTGATAAACAGATAGGGGAGAATCGTGACAACGGCAAGCATGAGAGGAGAGAAAATCTCGCTAAAGAAGATGTTGGCGAACGGAGCGCGAGGAACATCCGCAGACATCTTAGCAGAGGGGTCTCCCAGAGCCTTTCGCTTGTAACCAGTAAGACGAGTTCGAGACAAACGACAGTAAGAAATCCAAGACGAGGCGTGGCTTCGTGAGTTACCACGGGACAACCATCGGAGGTAATCTCGGTAGTCGATGAAGAAATCAGTCCATGCGAACTGGTGAGGGTTGTACAAGAAGGGCGAGATGGTCAGAGCAAGAAGTGTGATCCAGAAATAGATCAAAACACCCTTCCAGACAGTCAGAGTCGCGAAGAGAAGCATCATGAGCAAACGAGCGCCGAAGTAAATAGCTGGCCCAGCGAATCGAGAATACAAGACACCGAAGGGAATACGTGCAGTGGCAAAACCACGACCCGTACCAATATATCGCGCACCACCGAACGAAATGTTCTGCTGCACAGAGTTCGCATAGATCTGACAGACGAAAACCTCGAACATGAGCGAGAGCGAGCAGAATTGCTTCATCAATCGGACGAAGGCGCGCCAGAAGCCACGCTCCATCAACTCCTGAACAATAAGAGGGATGAAAGAGAGGAAAAGAACGAAAAGAATGGAAACGATACATCGGTAAATCCAGTCGGTGAGGGCATCAGTGTTGGCACAACCAGTCGGGTACAGAGGGTCGGTGATGGGGACGTTTCGGTTGTATTCGCAAGGCTTTGTCTCATGGCGAAGAGCTCCCAGGTTGACCATTGTAATCATGAACATCTGAACGGAGAACATGATGAACATGTTGTTCAAATGGAAACCAGGATGAGCGTAGTAGAAGGACAAGAATCGATCGAGAGGAAGTTGAGTGCCGAGATAGTAGTACTCGCGGGACAAGAACTGTTCACCCATACCAGTACCAATCTTGGTTGTGAAGTTGAGGACGGAACCGAAACCCAAATCACGACCCTTACCACACTGGAAGTATTCACATTGCTTGATTCGTCCACCACGAAGGATGGCAGTCATACCAGCATAAATATCCTCGTTTAGATGCAGACCCTTCTGAGCCTTGGAGACACCACCACGCGTTGTCATGAAAATACCATTGAGAAAATCGGGATGGCCGTAATGAAGTTTACCACCGATTTGAGCCATAGTTCGAGCGAAGAGAGTACCGAATGTTTGTTCCTTACCGGCAGCAATGTCACCAAGAATACCAATGTTCTCTGAGAAAATGTATTCTCGCATACCGAGAATGGCCACAGGGGAGCTAACGTCGTTCTTGACACCAGGAGTGTATGGGGAAACATTGTCAGTCTTCATCTCTTCAAATTCGGCCAAAACGCTGCGAATCTTGAGACACTCCTCGAGATAGTTGTCCTGGTTGGCATCGATGAGCTGGATGTACTCGCCACGGTAGAAGATAATGGAGTGGTTCTGGTTGTCGGACTTTCCGTCACCAAGAATAGGATTGCCAGAGAGTTGAACACGGAACTTGGGGCGTCGCATGCCGTTCTCCATAACTTCAGAATGGCCGTCGATAAGAACTGAGTAAAGTCGGGGTTCTTCGCCTTCAGCAACCGGGGGTTCCTCGTCCAAGTAAGCGATTTGAAGGTCAGGGTAGGCGCGGAGCAAGAATTCGGCATTTTCCATCTCTTCTTTCTTGAACTTGGAGAATCGCTGCATGGAAACGACAATCTTGAACTTGCGGCGAGCCATACGCTCAAGTTCACGTTCGAGCTTGTCGGTGTTACCACCGAACATCTGAACAACCTCAGGGTTCTCGACACGGTAGAGGAGCTTGATGGCACGGCTGTAGTTCATGAAACCAGAGATAGTGCGGTACAGGGTTTGGAAACGAAGAGACGCCCAGATACGAGTACGAAGGGTGTACTCGGGTGCGGAAGACTTGAAACCAATGCAGTAGAAGGGAAGATCGTCGATCTTGCTCTTGGCGGTGTCCTTCTCGTTCTTATCTGTCTCGCCGTTGTATTGCGAAGTTTCATCGGCCAAAATCTTTGTATCCTTGACAAAGCAGTCCCACTCGTGAGGGTGCAGCTGCTTCAGATACTCCAGGAGTGTAACACGAGAGTAAGGCTCATCCTCGCGAATGATTTCACGCAGAGAAAGAAGGATCTTCTCGCTGTAGTGGGGGATCATGACTGTAAAAGTAGGCATGTTGTCAACGGGCAGAGGCTCAGGAATAGGAGTTGATAGGGATTGCGCAAAGAAGGAAATGCGGCGCTCAGCTTCACTGTAGGCAGGGAAGAACTCGGTCTTGAAAGAGTGATCTTCCTGAGAGATGAAGAAAGTAGGTGCACGAAGAGTTCGCTTGCCCTCCTGCTCAGAAGGAACCTGATGATAAAGAAGCTTCTGAACGTGCTCGATCGCAAGAAGATGCTCACGGTACATGGAAATAACGATGGCGTTCCAAATCTGCGAAATAAGAACCTTTGGTTTATACTTGATCTCCATGTCTGTCGTTGCTAGAACCTTGGAGTAAACACGCTTAGGAAGGCGAGAGAAGATGTTGCGCCAGGGTGTCCAGATGGAGGATCCGATATAGAACGATCGTGAAACCGAGAAGACGGTGTTCAACAAGACATACCAAAGGTAAGTATCGAGGAAGAAGAAGATAACGTCAGTGAAGGCCATCAGGGCCAGGACAATTGTTGGGTGCCAGCGGCAAAGTTGATTGCCGAGGAGGGTCTTGTCACCCAGGCAAGAGTCGACGTTCATGATGCTCAAGTATCGGATGGGATCACGGAACGAAAGAATCAGGTAAGTGTACGAGACACCCATCTTCACACCAAATACTGTCGCCCACAAACCATAGGACATTGCCATGTCATTGCCACGGAGTCTTGGCCAGCTAGCAGTGAATGTCTGACTAGCAACGTAGCGTCTGCTATTGGTAGACAGGTAGCTGCCAAATAGACCTCCGAGGGGCATGATAGAGAAGAAGATGAACGTGATCACAGCAATGATGAAGTGAACGATACCAATAGCGGTGTTGATCTTCTCAGGTCCAATTTTCGGCAACATGAAAACCTTTACACCAGGGGCGATGTTGAGAACGAGGATAAAGAGCAAGAACAGGAGTCGCTTGGTGAGATGCTGCGCACCAGCCCATCGACGAGGAACATAAGCCCACTCCGCAAGAGTAGCGAGAACCTGGATAAGAGATGCAATGGCACCACCAAAACCGACGATAGAGAATTGTTTAGCCGTTGAGGGTTTCTGGTTAACCTGCTGTTCGTATTTTGGTCCGACCAGGAGACTGGGAGCGTTATGGGAGGTGTAGAACCAGAACATGGTCAAATGAATGATCCAAATACGGTTGAAGTTGACGAGAAGATGAAACCAAGAACGAGACTCCTTGTAAGTCTTGAAAAAGCACTTCTTCCAGTTGACATCCTTCAGCTTGAGATATCGCTCAGCAGGAGGCACATCTACCAGCTTGCTCTTGTCTTGGAGGGCAATGCGTTCAATACCTTCGGGATACCAGAAAAGCTGGTTACAATCATCATAACCAACAATGCTCTTGTGGTCGCGCTCACGGCGGACGTACACGCCGTCGGAGATCTCGTATCCCTGGTCTCTCAAGTATTGGTAGAGAGGAGTAATGACGTTGTTAAGGTAAGTGAACTCCTCCACAGGCTCAACGAGAGCTTGGCAAGCGGGAGAGTTGAGGTAATCATCCGCACACTTGAAGATGAAGCACAAGCACTCGGGCATGAAACGAACTTGGTTGGCTTCACCCCAGCAAAGCAGGTACAGAGCGATCTGGCGAACCCGATCATGCTGAGACATCTTGTTCATGCGGCTCTTCCAGCGGTACTCAGCAGCTTCGAGACTGTCATCGCCTTCAAGCTCCTGCAGAGTTTCAGCTTCGTTGGCCTCGGCATCCTTCTTCTTCTTCTTTCCGCCCTTCTTCTTGCGCTTTAGGCCCTTGCCTTGTGCATTGGAGAATCCTACAGCGTCATCCAAATCCAGGTGAGCAGCAAAGTACCATTTGCGGTAGTTGGCGTTGTCACCACCAATATAATCAGCATGAAGGGAGAGAAGTGCCTGGTTCGGGGTCATGCGCGAGGCTCGAGAGTCGAGCAGGATCATCAGATGATCGTACATGTTGCGCATGCTGTCACGCTGGAAACCGAACTTGGAGGTCAAGTCGAGGAAGATGTCCTCAATCTCCTCCTTGGACAAAGGAATCTGGGCATCTGAAGTCCAGGCCGGGTAGGGCTCTCGGGATCGCTGACCAGCAGGGAGAACATTACCGTAGTCCATGCCATAGTTAGGAGTCGAAGCACCTGAAGAGCGGTTCCCACCATACGAGATTTGCGAGGAAGGAGGTCGGTAGCCACGTTGTCCATCGTTGTAGCTATTGTAACGCTCGTCGCCCCGGCCGTAGTAATCCATTTCAGCAGCGCGAGCCATGTCCGATCTCATGGTAAAGTCGCTGAAAGTCTCGGAATCTTCCTCAGAGCCCTGACGGCCTCCTTGGCCTTGATAGCCACGATCGTAGTCCTGATCATAGTAGCCACCCTGGCCATTGTCGTAGTAGCCGTCTTGATATTGATCGTGGCCGTCGTAATAGCCTCCATCCTGCTGGTAGGGGTTATTGGGGTCGGCGTTGTAGTAACCACTACTACAGTGTTAGTGAAATATTTACGAAAGGGGGAACTCGATGCTCACGATTCGTCGTAGTAGCCGTCATGGTTGTTATTGTTGTTGTTATTTGGGCCACGGTTATCGTAGCCTTGGTCGTAGTACTGATCATCTTGGTAGTATGAGTCAGTGTTTCCACCGTGTTGTTGCTGGTTGCCTCCCTGTTGCTGGCCATAACCATTATCGTACTGGTCGCGTTGACCACCGCCTGGATATCCCGACATGTTGCTTAAATTAATTATCTATTGGAGAATAAGGTCAGTTGTTGTCCGTAGAGATCATGTCTTCGCCATGGGTTGTCCTGTCCTGGGAGACGTCATCCAGTGATGTGAAGCCAGATGAACGAAGCGCAGGGTACAACTTCATGGACAGTCAAGCTACCGGAACTCACTTAGTGGTACACATGTGGATGACCAGCGAGCGTGATTGTAAATCAAGATCAGGCGGGAGAACAAGCGTGGCCGGCACTACAAGATATTGATTGTTTGTTGTCAAAAAACCGACAAAAAAGGCCGAACGGGCAGTGGCTTGGCTTAGAAAGAAAGACCAATAAATTATGCGATTCGCCGTCGATACAGGTTCAAGAAGTTGAATCAATCACGAAGAGTGATTCACCAGCTTGATAAGTCGACGTCGTTCGTCCAAGTGCGAGACAAAGCGATTTGGCGTGGCCGTAAAACGAGTGTCGGCAATGCGTAATGCAAAGAACAGCAAAGGGGAGAAGACGAGGGTTGGTTTTTGGTGATTTGAGTTCCAACCCGCACGGGGAGGAAGAGAAACGCTGCGTGTCTCGGCGCCGGGTTATCCAGGGCGAAGTTAGGGGGTGGAGAATGGCAAGGGTGTGTCTGTAAGATAACAGGGGAACCACCTTTGATCTGATGGATGGAGAGAAGTTTCCAATTATTCAACAGACGTGATATGTATTATTAGAAGTGTGATCCTTCTGTAGTCGTCAAAGACTTTGAGAGGGGGGAGAAAGAAGAGATCAAGACTTGGGTGATAAACTTGGATTGAATGTTTTGATTCCCTGAACGCAGACACGTACACAAAACGTGGGAGTGAGAATGGAAGGGAGAGTGCGATGGGAAACAAAAACACCATTCACTCACTGCTAGTGCTGCACAACGAGAGGGAGGGAGCAGCAATGCATCCATCAGCAGCAACTAACAGAAGGGAGACTTTTTTAGGAGCCTGGCGTCTCCATTTTTGGTCAGATCAGCGAATAGGCTACAATCCTCAGCATGGCCAAGACCATATCTCGACTCGAAAAGTGGATCATTTGCTATAAAACGTTGTTAACACTTCAAAGTTACAGGGCGTGATACCCGCTAAGCCCGAAGTTCACAGCGGCAAGACCGCTGAAACTCAATTCGAATCAAAGGCACAACCATCCAACTCTCTAACGGTAAGCATTAACAGGTTCCATCAACTACTGCAATAATAAGGTACCCATCCATCCTCATCCATCGCAGCAGCCATCGTGATGCGCTGTCCCAACAGTGGATCGTCCGGGCCGTTTCCAGGTCGTCCCCTTTCGTTCCTTGCTTTCCTCTCGATAGACCCATCCATCCCATCAGAGAGGGCCATTGCCCCTAAAAGCTGGCCCGCGCCCGCGACTCGCAGTGCAAGCCAGGGGCGCTGACCAGGAGTGCCAGGGGATACGGGTCTTGATTGGTGGTTGCAAGGGGTTGGTTGGGTCTCTGTCTCTGGAGGGGGTTGGTCAGTTTGGACTCTGATTGACAGAATGGCAGGCGGATTCCTCGGATGGATGTGCTGCAGTTCAACATTCTCTCTCTCTAATGAGAGTACCTGATGGATACATGTTGCGGCAATATCTCAGCTGGCCTTGTTCTGCTCACATTCCGCTGCAAGGCGTTTGCTTCTGGAGCCTCGCTTGCATGAGACCCATGAGGCGGAACCTTGTACAAGCTCGTACCTTTAAAGTACTGTTCAGAAATAGCCAGCCACGCGTCATCATTGGTACGGAGTCATTCCTTTGCGGACCTGACAAGTGCTTGTTGCAAATCGGGCTTTTGGATGAAGCCTCCAAGGTCCACTGAGGGGCACCGGCGCCCCTGAACGGCGCATCCGAAGCTCGAGTCAATTTCTTTCTGTGGCCCGGAGTTATGGTTGGCATTATTGGCAATGCCTCACTCTCACTCACTGATACGAGTGCTTTAACAGAAAGGTTATCTAAATGAGAAGCACAACACCTGAGGTATCAAGGCCACCAACCACCCTGCTTGGTTTTTGCCTCAAGCATGGGGTTAGTTTAGTTGTGTTACAGTGGCATGATTGAAGGTTGCAGTTGGTCACCCAAAGGTTAAATTCAACGAGTGGCTGAGTTATTGATTGTTCCCCAACCGCGATATCAAGGCAGAAGATGCATTAATCAAGGAAATCCCATGTATGTCTGCATATTTTCAATGATTCTTCAGGTTTGAGATTCACCAGCCATGGAACGAAGCTGTTATCAAGCTACACGTACACGTGTCTATGCCTGCAAGCTGCTGGTGCCCGTCACGGCTGCGGCCACAGCCGTAAGTAAGGACTTCGAGAAGCTTCAGCTAGTTCGTCGAATCCTCAAGCGGGGAGAACTTGAACTGCTGCGTAACCTTGTCCTCGAACTGAATATGCACGTACCCTGCTCGTCACTATCAGATGATGGCTGGTACCTCAATTCATGCTTCCTTGCCCTTAGCTCTTCCACTTATCCCAAACCTATCAAATATGGATAAAGTCATTCATTATCTGGAACATCTTTTCATCTCATGCTAATCTTCATTGAAATTGTTTCAGCCTTAAAGATGCAATCTCGATTGTTGTACCGGTAATTACGGAGTAGACAGAGGGCATTGATAAGCAAGGCCGCTTAGAAATTGAGGAGAAAAGTCAGTGGATGTCCTGCACCGTACCCATTCATTATGCAGGAACAGATCCTGCATCACGCATTTTCGTGGGTGAGAGCAAGACTGCAACGAAAACAGCTCCTTCACACGAGATGGCATGCAGCATGTAATTCAAAGGAGGTTCCGTAAAAAGAAATAGCCGATGGCAACTCAACATGTGTGCTCAGTGTTTTTCCCGCTGTAACACTGCCACGATGAGCTCGCTCTTTTTTTTATCCCGTCCTGTCAGCAGCATGATTACAATCGATGACGACGCTGTACGCGGCCTATGTGATACGCCGGCCCAAACAGTAGCTCCCTTACAAGGTTATCCCTGGTAAGCTTCAGACACCGACACGATCCAACACGATCATCGATCCCCCCAAATTCTCTCCATAGAAAGCTGTGGTTCTGCTTCAATTTTTTCTCTCTATTCCCCATCAGCTGTGCTAAAGGATTAACTTTGCAGTTAGTCCAATTTCCCAATCCCAAACTGGTTCAACGGGCCCGTGTCCACCACGCTAGAAAGGGAATCGTCTTGTTGCGACTGGTTTGATGTTTAGGATTCTTACAGGAACTGCTCCGAAATATTCAAGTTTCTGTTGTCAAGATAAGCCGGCGTCCCGCCACCCGCTGACTAGCAGTAGCCGGGGACGATATTGGGTATAAATTATTGTGCATGGCTTCTAGAGATGATGCCTATAGCTTGATATCGGGGATAGACCGTGATTGACCTGCAGGTTAATTCAATAAACAAGATGATCCTGGCCGTAGATGACCATCAGCAATGTGACACGCACGGCAACACGGCTGCTGTACCGAGCCAGCTAATGATGATCTATCGACAACCGATTGATGATCACCGCATGGAGTGAGCTCTATCATTGACCAGCCGAAGTGATAAGCAACTTTTGGCGGAGACTTCTGAAAATGGCCACCTCCTTTTTTTCATGTTCCCACCCGTTGGCGCTCCACACAGTCTGGTAATGGAATCGCGTCCAGTTCGTTAGTTAGCCTCGCACCTCTTTGTTTCTTCGTCATGGCTTCCACTCTTCAACTGAATCTGTTCTAATAAGATGGCTGATTAATAAAAAATACGTCATGTTTCTGCCTCAATGATGTGTTTCACATAGCAGAAAGCCATAAGTCGAGTCTTGAAATACTCATTATGAAGTACTGTAAAAGGGTTAATTTCTCAGAGGTTAACCTATACCCATCGCCTCTTAGGTCTCAGCAACTGGTATTGAAAAGTTGCCAAGGGATTACGACACAAGCGAGCACCAAAAATAAGCATGTCAAGTTTCCCGCTCATCCGGCTCGGGCTTCTCGTTCCGATATTAAATTGTCAATACTAGCTTCGTGTTCTAGAATTGCGAACGAAGCCGCTTAGTCAATTCGATACTTTTAGGTATGAAAAGTGTCTCACATTGCCAATTACATCTGGCACAAATCCATCAAATAATTATCCATCGTGAGCCCGTGTCTTGTGTGTTTCGCATCCCGATCCATACACAATAGAAGTTGATGGGTGTCACGTGTACTCGTGATTCCACATTCCAATATGGGTCTGTTGCCGTGCCAACGTGGTGGCTCTTTACTTTGAGTTCCAACCTTTGATATGTAGATTTATAGAAGACTCAAAGTTTTACTACAGCCATCATGCATTCAAGCTAAACCGTTTTATGCCACAAAAGTTATCGTCTCCAGGTCATCGCATACCTATTCAAACATCACCTAACGAAAAGTATCACTCTATATCCCCACATGCGATTCACAACGCAAGAAACACCCTTCGACCAGCATATGCCATAGCTTAAGCCTCTTCGCCTGCGACTCAACACATCCACTATGGCAAGACTGGCAGACATTTATCCCTCCAGTGACGATGACTTACCTGATCTGAAAACGCTTATTCGGAAACCAAGCACCCGAGCAACAAAGACAACTACGCCAACACCTTCAGTTAGCAAGCCTACGATTCCTAAGACTACTTCCAATGTTGAAACCCGACGTGTGCGACGTCTTGGAGAGCCAAATCAAGTCGCCGCCAACCCGCTCTTTCAGAAATGGAACTCGGAAGAACATGAAAGCACAAGTGGTGGTCGACGGAGTAAGTCAAGGGCTGCAAGTCATGAGAAGAAGCCATCACGACAAACGACCCCAATCGACGAACTTTCTTCATATTCAGAATCCGAATTTGGCTCTGAGACTGAGAAGGACATGCCGCAGTCTCGACAACAGCCAAGAAGGAGGAGAAACCAGAGGGTTGTGGAAGATTCTGATGACGAGAGCGATGAGAACTATGAATCCGAAAAGGAAACAGTCTTGACAAGGGTTCGACGGCTTCAGAAAACAAAGACAAGTACGGTGACAATACCTACTCTGGAGATTCGAAAGCCGAAACCAAGTATTCATTCTGGGACCAAGTCAAAGGCATTGCTTTTTGCACGAGAGATTGATACCGATGCTGAAAGCCAAGTGAGCCAGGAGGACGAGAAAGCAGAAGAGCCAAGTATCTATCAAACTGCAGACGAACATTCTGACTCTGCCTCAGAGTCGTATTGGTTGAATGACTCCCCTGAGCCCCCGACAAGGAAAGGGGCAAGATCCTTGAGTAGCCAGCCATCAAAGACCGTTGGCACCAGGGAGCGTATCCCATCAATCAAGAATGCTCCAACTCTTCAACCAAACCCCTCTACAAGCATTAGCAATGAAAAGACCCGCGATATTGCCAAGAATACTGCTTCAAGTAAAGAGGTTGCTGGGTCCAGGAAGATTAGCCAAAGTGGGAAACGACTTGCTTCAGGGACGACCACCACCTCGGACCTTGCAGACACACTATCTAAGCTGCGGCTACAGCTCGAGGACTTTTCAGATGAGGAGAGCAGAGTATCGAAGATAGACGAGTTCACCACACCACCCAGTACTCCTCCTAAAGCATCCAAGCCAAGAGGACTTGCATCACCAAGCAAGAAAATACAGATCCCCAAGACGCCCCATCGTCCAAGTATGGATGCCTTTTGGAACCAGGACTTTGTTAACGATTGGAACGACCAGCACTCGCCACGCAAGCTCATCCTCCCTCCGGTTACCAAGAGTCCCAGCAAGGCGAGCCCGAAGAAAGAGCCCAAGAAGGAGACCAAGAAGTCCTTTGAATCTAGAAAACATGCACTGGCCGAGAGCTTTCTAGCCGAACTCGATCTCGAGATCACACAGGGCAGAATTGCCAAGCTTGCTGAGTCCACAGGTGGTGTCAAGCTCGTTTGGACGAAAACACTTAATACGACGGCTGGGCGAGCAAGTTGGCGTTGTGAGACTATTAGGACGACACGCAAGGCGGAAGACGGCCAGCCCATCAAGATATTCAAACATCATGCATCAATCGAACTTGCCGAGAAGGTCATTGATGACGAGAATCGCCTACTCAATGTCATGGCACACGAGTTTTGCCATCTCGCCAACTTCATGATCAGTGGCATAACGACAAATCCTCACGGCCGAGAGTTCAAAGATTGGGCGGCCAAGTGCTCAGCTAAGTTTGGTGATCGCGGTATCCAAGTGACGACCAAGCACAGTTACGAAATCGACTTCAAGTACGTTTGGGAGTGTGAAGAATGCGGAGCTGAGTACAAGCGGCACTCCAAGAGTATTGATACCCAGCGATATAAATGTGGGAAGTGCAAGGGCAACTTGAAGCAGACCAAGCCAGCACCAAGAGGAGCAGCAGCAGGCAAAGCACCGAGCCGATATCAGGCGTTTGTGAAAGAGCAGATGGGTGTGGTCAGAGGAGAGAACCCGGGCAGTCCTCAGAAGGTGGTCATGAAGCTCATTGCAGAGAAGTGGGCGAAGCAAGAGGGTGGTAAGACTGGAAGCAAAGTGGTTAGCAAGCTGGGAGTTGAGAGTGTTGTTGACAAGATGGTTGATCTAACTATTGAGGCTGAAGCATAAATGCATAACTAGGAGTTTGTTTGTCTATACCCATTCAATATTACCATTTACGTGTATGAGTTCACTGAATTCATCTGCGCCTTCACTCACCTACGAAGCTGCCTGTCAAAATCCAGACTATTAGATATCATATAACATATCTAGGAACAAATACTCTCCAGTCTACAGAGACACTGCCTTCATTACCCTCATGGAAGCTCATCGATTACTTTGTATATCAACCAGACAAACTTTCAAGAAATTAGAATGAGAGTGTGTATATAGCCACTGAACGTTGCAAATGCAGACACAATTCGAGTTTGATCTTATCAGCCAGTAGTTTCTCGAACATTGTAGAGCTTCCCAAGCTACACCTGGTTGAATGCTCGTCAACATGGCCCTCTATCATGACGTCTCGTCATATTCATCTAAAAGCAGCTCATGAGTCTACTTATTTTTGCATGCTAGGGAACCATACTTGTCGTGTCCATAATTGTATATTCATCCATCGACAAAGAAAACGGGTCATAAGTCGTGGTAGTCATCTGATGATATCCTAACTCTTTCCTGCTGCATCCCCCTTACCCTGAATATGCTCTCCATTCACTTTTAACAAACTTCAACTACTTTAAGCTTCACCAAAGAGGCCCCAGTCCTTGATCTTAAATGTTGACCAGATAGTAGCAGAATACTCAACGGCAGCACCGATGAGCTTACCCTGACGTCCCAGTTCAAGATCAACCTCCGCCTCGTCGTACTCTCCCTTGATATGAGGCACATTGATTGTGATGAGAATATCAGTCTTGGCCTTCTCGAGCCGCAAAAGAGTTAGGATGATAGCGGTGAAATCGGGCGCAGATGTTGAGTCGCGGGACTGGTTCACACGAGGAGTCTGTGTGGAAATAAGTGTGTAGGCGGGAGTACCAGGTCTACAGATATCAGTAACTGTCACTTCCAGAAGGCATCTGAGACAACATACTCTAGATTCGAGAACTCAGTCTCGGCAGTGTTCCAGATCTTGACGGTATCGATATCCGACCCAACCATATCTTCAAGATGAGTTGTCATGGCACGACCATCAACCTCAGGACCTGAGCCAGAGCCTCCAACACGCTCTGTGATGTCGAAGATGATGCTGGTGAAACCATCCTGATCGATCCAGACTTCTTGGTTATCGGGAACTTGTCGCAACTTGCTGCAGCGCATAGAGTCAGCACAAGGAAAGGTTTAGGCGCAAAGAGCAATGAGGACGAACCTGACGTCGGCGAACTTGGCGGGCAGGTCGCAAGTGATTGCGCCGCCAAAGAGAGGCGTGTTGATGTATTCAGGCATTTCGTTTGAGTAAATGCGATGGCTGTATATGGCTTGGAATCTGTACGTTCGTCGCAAACTCAAAGGTGTCGATCGTACTATGTAGGTACCTAGCTAAGGAACAGTCGGCGGCGAAAGTTGGAGTATATATGCTTCGGACGGTCAAGCTCGTGACTCGTACGGGAACAGAAAATCTTGGTAAAAAGTGCTACAAGGTAGAAACTGGGCGCCTGAAAGTGGGTGAAGAGTGATGGATCATGGGTTGGTACGGGTATGCCTTGGGAGCACAGGCAGTTAGTTCTAGGTACCTTATTGTGTTTGGAGGGGCTGAGGTGACCCCGCCGAGATGGGGATGACGTAAAAATCAAGGCGCAGAAGCCTCACAGAAAAACGGGTATAAAAGCTATTAAAAAGCCCAAAAAGAGCTTCGATGGTCTTAAAAATGCCAAAAACAAAAGACCGACTGAGATGCTACACTATTAAATGCATTTTGATCCAAAAAAAGTAGCAAAAATCAAAATTCGAATCTAGAGTCTCTAGACGAATGGTTTCCAAAGATTAGGTGAATGGAGTCTGTTGGGCCAATCCCACGGTCACATCTGGTAAAAGGCAAGAGGTGAGTTCGATGGGAGGTCCCACTCCGAAAGAAAGCAGTGCAATTTAGACTTATATACCCTCAATCTAATCGCAGCAGCCAATCAAAGCTCACACCAGCTGCCCCTCATAGCTCCAAGCTGCACCTCGCTCAGTGTTACCTCATGTAATCTGATCCTTCAATTGACAATTGAACTTGAACTTGTTCTCTGATTCTTTTGTTTTCCATTTATTTTCAACAACTAAACACCTTCACACCAAAATGTCCTCCTGCATCTTCTGTCGCATCATCAAGGGTAAGAGAAGGGGGAAGCACGGTGGTTGAATGAGTAAAAGAGTATGCGGGGAGTTGCCGAGGGGAGAGTATGTTGAGGGTGTTCATCAGCTCTTTTGTCTAACTCCTGGTCTTCATGTAAACTAACTTGGTCCTTAATTAGGTGATATCCCCTCTTTCAAGCTATTTGAGAGCGACAAGACTCTCGCTTTCCTTGATATTGGTCCTCTCAGCAAGGGCCACGCTGTATGTTCTCAACAGCTCACGTCATGAACCCACTGACAAGATGTAGCTTGTCATTCCCAAGCACCACGGTGCTAAGTTGGCCGATATTCCTGACGATCACCTCACCGAGATTCTGGTAAGTACTGGAGCGTTAGTGATCAATACTCAAGTCTAATTATGTTCATAGCCTGTTGTCAAGAAGATTGTCAACGCGACTGGTGCCACCGATTACAATATCCTCCAGAACAATGGCCGCATTGCTCATCAAGAAGTTGACCATGTAAGTCTATCATACTAAGTCTACGGTATAACGAAACTAACATAATCCTAGGTTCACTTCCATATGGTAACATGATTAAGCCTGAATTATCGTTGAGCTACAGCTAACAAGTATTCAGATCCCTAAGCCTAACGAGACCGAGGGCCTCGGCGTCAAATGGCCTACAAAGCCTGCTGATATGGAGCAGCTCAAGGCTTACTGCGAGGAGCTCAAGGCCAAGATCTAAAGAGCTTCGATATACGCATATGCGATAGTGTCCGATTGGGAGATTGGGGAACTGGTTCATGAAGAGCCCTTCTAGTATTATTGTCCGGTTACCAGGTACCATCCTGCGCCCGCCAAATCAACCTGATTATCTACAATCCAAGTCCCTTTTGTGCTTCATACGTCTCGTCTAGTCTAGGTCATCAGCAGAAGTGCTGGCTCCCGCAGCCGCCAGTGGCTTGAGCGAGTACCAGTCAGTCTTGCCATCGCTCTGTATCGCACCCTGTCTGTCGTAGAGTGTTCGTGCTCGGATGTATGGGTCGAGATTCCAGTAATCCTCCCTGAGAAGTTTGGCAATCTTCTCTCGCTCAGCCTTGAGTTGTTTGCCCTGCTCACCATCAGGATGACGGATCCATTCCCTAGTTGTATGCTCGAATTTCTTGACCAACTCTTCACGGTCAGTCAAAAGACGATCCCGGGTTTGCGTATCCTTCATCTTATCATTTTCGCCAGCAATAGGCTCGATGTACTTGTACTCCCAGTTCTCATCGCCTTCAAGCTCCTTGATCAGATGGTCTGGAGCGATGAACTCCTCGAGTTCAGCCCGGTTGTTGGTGAAGTGAACCTTGGCTGCCACCACAGGGTCAAGCCAGCCACGGATGACCTTCCAGATACCTTATTACGAGTCAATATTTATCTTCGCTTTGAAAACAGCAACATACCTTGGAAAAGCCAGGGAGCTTTGTGCACCAGGACAGCACCTAGAGACTCGGGATAGTTGGCCTCGAAGCACTTAATCATGAACTTAACAGGTGTGTAGTCCATGTTGGCCATAGAGAAGCCAGTCATGTCGAAAACGATGCACTGCGTTTGCATGTCAGTGTTGTGCTCTGATTTCTAGACCACGGGTACTTACAGCTGTATCAACAGGAGGCTGGAGTGTCATGCGAGCTGTCTCAATAATGTAGACTGTGTACTTTTCCAAGCTTTCTTCGCACTCTTGCCCAGCCTTGTGCAGGCGAACCCGGACAACACAGATAGGTCGGCCTTGCTTGTCAGTGCCGTGCAGGAAACTTTTGCCCATTCGGAGTTGCTTCATCATGTCGGCGCTAACTTGCTTGGTAGGAGAGTCGGTCTTCTCATCCTCAACCGCAAAGGCATCTCCGTTCTTCATGATTTCAGAGTCCACCTTCATGTCATTATGCCTCCAATGCATAGTGGATACCAACATGACGAGAGCCTTCTCGACATCCCACTTTCGTGCTCTGAGAAAGCGTAGAACAAGGGCATCAGGGTGATCGTGCTTCACCATAGACCATATCGTGTGTCGAATTGTTTCAGGGGACTCGTTGGCCAAAGTCTCATGGAATTGTTTGGTTTCATTGTACTTGTCCTCTTCAGCGGAACCTTCAGTTGGTGTCGAAGTACCAGATTTGCCTTTCTTGAACATGCCAAATCCTCGCTTCTTCTTCGGATCAGCCTCTGCTGGACTCGCCTCCTCCTTTTGGGGCAAGAGGTTGGCACCAGCGCTCTCGTCATCGGCCACGCCAGTGAGTTGGAAGACAGCAGTCCATAGCTTACGAAGCTTCTCCTCTTGCTCAGGAGTCAGGTTCCCCGGGCGCCCAGGGGGTGATTGGAAAGACATGATCTCGAACTCTTCTTCGAACTCTTCTGGTGGGGTTTGGTTGCTGGGGCTTCCTGCAGGCCAAGCTGATATAGCAACAACAGCCGTAATGATTGCTGCAGCTACAACAACCGAGTAAAGCGAGTTGGCCTCAAGGGGAAGTTTGCTACTTGGATTTGAGCCGGTTTTGCTGTATAATGTCCGTTTGATGACAATTGAGTGAGTGAGGTTCCTTGAACCTGTGAGATATCTCGCAGAAGCGATACTCCTAGCAGATGCAGGGGTTCCTCGTGAGTTGGTAAGGGGTAGTCTCAGTAAGCTGGAAGAAAGGACAGATGACCGTAGCTGGAGGTGGCGCGAAAGTGGCTGAAAGGAGTATTTAAGAGGGCTATACGAGCATAGGTTCCGTCCCAGTTGAGTCCTCATAGGTAAAGGGTATGTCAGATTTGCAAACGCGTACACATACGCCGCAAAAACCAAAGTTGGTAGGTAAATCAATGTCGTCGTTTATGGGGATTTTTAGAATGCGGGACACCCTTTCTTGGCGTCGTATTGGCTCCACAGATCCTCGACGTTGCTTTGCAGGTACAAAGCAAAAACAATCCACTGACAGGCCTCAAGGAATGACCATGAAGATATGAATCGTTCGGATTTTTCACAGGATGGTACGAGCGTAATAAAATATAATAGTCTGTTGATGCTCAAGGTGTGTTCGGAGCTTGCAAGACTCCGGTTCCCGCGGATGGAGAGTGGATGGATCAATTATTGACGTAGGGCCTTTGTTAGTGTTCGGAGTACTCGGGAACAAAGATTGGAGGCCTATTATTGAAGTTGGCGTTGTTCTGTCACGCACCTCAAGAACCTCAATTATGATGTCTTGAACAAAATGTGACACAACATCAAGACTATGGCCAGCAGAGAAATTAGCAAGAGTTTTTGAAAATAATTGACAACAAGGTACGTTACTGCTTAGAACTACTTTGAACAAATGTGAACGTGATGTGAGCGTGGCTTGTGCCCTACCCTACAGAGCTAGCTAGCAGCTTGAAGACAAAGAATCCTGCGACATCCCACGGTCAAGGGGCCCCATGTCTCACAGTCGATGTAAAATGAATGTTCCTAACACGGCAGTGTTCTTTGCCAAAGTCTTCCTATAATGAGCTTTACTTTATTCGGTATCCGTACCATATCGTATGTCTTCGTCATGCCTGCCCCTGAGTGGAAGACTACTCACGCGACACGACTAATACGTGGATAGTAGGGCGATTGGAAAACATAATGACCGCCATGCCTGATATATGATGAGTTCTAGAAAATATTATGTTGAAAGAACAAAAGTATGTAAGACTCGAGACCAACTGATATCGAAATCAGGCATGATGTAAAGTACATATGATGCTATCTGGACAATAGAAACGTCGTGGGGAAAGCCACACGGACTGGGAGCCACATCTTGGAACGAATTGCGGGGGCGCCACAACAGACTTCCATCCAATGTTTGTTGACTTTCGTACAACCCAACTTCAGGTCGCGATATCAAATACGCGGATTGCATTACCCAGTACGCCGAGCCACGAATACACGAAATAATACACAAAAACAGAACAGCGAATGCGAAATACAGCATACAAGTTGCCAAAATGTCGACTACACCTCTCGATCCCGGCAAACGCTCAAATTCTCGTTCCCGAACGTCACGACCTACCACCCCGCTGCGACCTTCATCCCGATCATCCTTTCGCGAGTCCGCGCGAGGTGCTGGAGAACATGATGCGCCATTTCCGCTGAATGCATTTGAGCCAGCCTTCGCTGAGCTTTCCGATGCCATGGCCGACCTTGAAGCGAACATGATGCACTTTCAGCTTATGCACGAGAGTTTAGCGAGATTCAGCGAATCGTTCGCGAGCTTCCTTTATGGCCTGAACATGAATGCCTTCTGTGTTGATTTCCCAGAGGTATGTCTATCGAAGCTATCCGTATCGGATATGTACGGGTTTGTAATTCTAAGACTTATTCTCGCAGGGACCTGTTCCAGAATCTTTCCGCAGAGACAGAACTCAACCAGAACAACCCGCTGTGACCCCATCAAAATCAGAGGCTGATGCAGAAATGACGTTCATGTAAGTCCTTCTTTTTAAAAACCTTTATTGGCTCTTCTAACTAGCCTCTAGGACCACTGACACGTCCTTTGTCGAGAATCCACCTACTACCACCAAGTCTTCCAAATTCACCACACCAGAGCCTCCAAAACGACAATCACGTCTCCCTGCTGCTCCCGGTCGAGGAACATCGTCTCGGGGAAGATCGACTCGTGGTGTTGGACGTAGCCGGCCTAGTGGACTGGCCAGAGCGCGCGGTCGAGGTGTCAGGTGAATATGATCGGGATATCGACAGAAATATTCCAAAACGCCATTTGCAATGTCAAAAATCAAGCCCAGCTCCGATGCGCCCTAGGATTTTATATCCCCCTTTTAGCGTGCTATGAAGAACTTTATCGGACATGATTTAGGCGTCCATGGCAACATCGTTATCTTGGTCGGCAAATGTGCGCTTTCGGTCGCCGTTGTCTGTTCGCAAGCCGACGGCAGCTTCGGCCTCCTGTTGAGTGTATGGTCCTTCGGCGATCTGCTTGACTCTAGTGGGGAGTTAGAACACATGTCAGAATAGACAAATATATACCCATTGCGAGTCACTATGTGACATACCTTCTCTTATGAGGCTTTCCCTTTTGATGCGAGACCAGAGTAGCATCCGTATCGAACCATTTGGAGCACTCAACACAGTAGTGACGCCCAAGGCCGGGAAGGTCCTCAGCAGCCTTTGTCTCCATGAATTGCTTCAGATGCTTGGGTGACATGAGGTCGGCCTTGACCTGGTCGACGTCTCGAGTCTTGCGCCTTGTCTTGGTGATTGTTTTCTTGTTTGTGACACCCATCTTTGCGGTGACTTGAACGGATGTGATTATTGGAGTATGCTATTCCAGATTGTGATATTGGTATCTTCAAGCTAGGCGGTCGTGGAGGTTGGCGATTTTCGAAAAAAGTTCTGGTGGGGCTGACCCGATAAGGCGATAAGCCGGATGCGGGGCACTACAGCCACAGGTTGAATCCGACCACGGCACGATATCACGACCATTTCGAGCGGGAGACAAAACAAGGCATGCTCTGCGACTCAGAAAACAATTTCGAGAAACTATGAGTAGAAATAGAAGGGAAATAACGAAAGAGGAAAAAAAAACAAAAAAAATAAAACAGAACAAAGTAAATAAGAAGTCTACAAGATAAAAGCCCCCAAGTATCACTGTAATCTTCTGACAACAACTAACACCTAAGCAATAGGCAAAGGGAGCATCATTGTAAATAGACTTGTAGAACGGAATTGTGACCAGCTCTACTTTTTTCTTGTAGAGTTCTCCGTTCTCTGACGCTTAGTTTCATTCCAATGTTTTATCATGCTTGAATAGAAATTTCATTTAGTCAATCGGCTTTCAACCTCCCATAAAAATTGAGATATGCTGTCACATGCCCAGCCTGCCAGCTTGTTCAGCCATCATATGGGTATTGGACGGGCTTGGTGATACCCGGCGGATAGCGGGTCTGGGGTCACCGGCTCCGGGATCAACGATCGGCAAAGAGCAAGTTAGACTTCAAGCTCGAAGGGACGAGAAGAAGGATGCTTGCACGGCTAGATGGGCGTTTGCATAGCCGTCAGCGCTATAGAATTTGCGATAGTATTGATCGGCTCCCAGTGCTCCATTAGTATTGTGGGTTACAACGCAGAGAGTTCGTGATGTGGCTTAAAGGTGGACAAGAGTCTACAATCGGCTCCAAGAACGGATATGAAGATTATAATCGCCTCAGTTATCATTGGACAATACATATCAACTGGGCGGTCTGCGGCATGACATTTGGCAGAACCACAATTGGGGTGTGTATACAAGGGCATAGGGGGTTGGGGTTTGGTGAAAAGCTTCACATTCCCCCTCGTTCAAGGGCTACCCCAAATTCCCTCAAGCGCTCGCAGATGAAAATTGAATTCCGAAAAACAGTGTTTGAAGCAAAAAAATGATCGGTGACCGAGCATCACGACCTCGGAGGATCGCATGTGCGAAGGGATATATCCGTTCAGCGGCGACCGAAGGTAAAGCCGCTGGCCCGAGGAACTGTAGCGATTAAACCCTGTGAAGCGAGTCAGAGTTTTGGCCAACCAGAGAGCATCTTTTGTCATTGATTGTGAGGTTCCGGGGCATGATGGACGCCTAGACCGTTTCGGGGCCCACGATGCGGAAATTACATCATGGTCCGGGGCTCACGCCGTAACGGGTGCCCGCAAGACCGAGGTAACAGCAACTGCCTCGCAACCAGAGGAAAAAAAGAGAATCAAATCGTGGCTTCTGTGGAAGAAGATGAATACTATGTATAAGATGAGAATGATTTTGATAGAATAATATATAAAACAAGACTGTAATACAATGAGATGATGTCTTTGAAAGCTCTACAACACTTGATAACGATTTAAATCCAAAAAATACATAAACTTTACGTCCGTTTCTTGCTTGAGCTAAATTATAAAACCCAATTGCTGCATTAACCCAGATAAACACATGACCGGCTGAGGAGCATAAAATCCTTACCTGCTCGGCAGCACATTCCCCCACCTTCTTCCTTCAACCCACCCGAAAAGCTTCAACTTCTTCAGTTGAACATTCGCAATTCCCCTTCAAGCATACATCGAGTCACTCATCGACCGATATTGGGTCGTAAGTCAATTACAATACCCAACCGTCGTCGTTAATCACTCTTTGCTAACGAGAGTCCCTCACAGCACCATAGTCGCAATGCTTGCTACACGCCAGGTTCTGGGCAACATGTCCCGGAGCCGCGCCCTTGCTGGCGCTGCCTCTGGCTTCCGCCGCATGGCCACAGTCTCAGATAGCCCTCTGGACAAGAAGGTAAGCTTCAAACCAATTGCATTGCTGTCTCTTGATTCCATGACCCGAAGCTTCATTACTTCTCTTTGCACTACCATTCAGGCGCCAAACGTCATGGCGCATGGGTCAGTTCGGCTGCCAATCCACCGGCAATGCCGAGGCCTGAACTGCGCGACTTATAGCTCAATGGCAACGAGAGAATATGAAGCCCGGGTTATGGACTCAGGAAGATGCAAGACATGAGATTTGGGAACAATTGTGCTAATATGCCTCGCTGGACAGGTCCGACAGAACAACTGGGAGGAGGGTAACTACATCAATTACAAGAAGATGTCCGAGAACCTCGACATCGTTCGTGCTCGTCTGAACCGACCTCTGGCCTACGCTGAGAAGATTCTTTACTCTCACTTGGACGACCCTCACGGCCAAGACATCCAGCGTGGCAAGAGCTACCTCAAACTACGACCTGACCGTGTTGCTTGCCAGGATGCCACCGCTCAGATGGCTATCCTTCAGTTCATGTCCGCCGGCATGGACAAGGTTGCCAACCCCACCACTGTCCACTGTGATCACTTGATCGAAGCCCAAGTCGGTGGTGCCAAGGATCTTGCCCGCGCTATTGACATCAACAAGGAGGTCTACAACTTTCTTTCTACTGCCTGTGCCAAGTACGATATCGGTTTCTGGAAGCCCGGCTCTGGTATCATTCACCAGATTCTCCTCGAGAACTACTGCTTCCCTGGTGGTCTTCTTATCGGTACTGATTCTCACACTGTCAACGGTGGTGGTCTCGGTATGGCCACGATTGGTGTCGGTGGTGCCGATGCTGTCGATGTCATGGCCGACCTCCCCTGGGAGCTTAAGGCCCCTAATGTTATTGGTGTCAAGCTCACTGGTCAGCTCAACGGCTGGACTGCTCCTAAGGGTAAGGATGACCTCTCACTTTTTTTCTTGACTTTGCTGACATTCTTCAGATATTATCCTGAAGGTTGCCGATATCCTCACTGTCAAGGGTGGTACTGGTGCTATTGTTGAGTACCACGGTCCTGGTACCGACGCTATCTCTTGTACCGGTATGGCCACTATTTGCAACATGGTAAGTGACTCTTGTTCCTTCATAAACAGAATTGTTGGCTGATATTCTCCAGGGTGCTGAAATCGGTGCCACCACCTCCGTCTTCCCCTTCAACGACCGCATGTACGACTACCTCGCCGCCACCAAGCGAAAGGAGATCGGTGACTTCGCCCGCCAGTACGCCCACGGCCTCAAGCCCGACGAGGGTGCTGAGTACGACCAGCTCATCGAGATCAACCTCTCCGAGCTCGAGCCTCACATCAACGGTCCCTTCACTCCTGATCTGGGTACTCCTATCTCCAAGTTCAGCCAGGCTGTCAAGGAGAACGGCTGGCCCGAGGAGCTTAAGGTCGGTCTTATCGGATCTTGCACCAACTCCTCTTACGAGGACATGACCCGTGCTGCTTCCATTGCCCGTGATGCCCTCAACCACGGCATCAAGGCCAAGTCTGCTTTCACTGTTACCCCCGGTTCCGAGCAGATTCGCGCCACCATCGAGCGTGATGGTCAGCTCCAGACCTTCGAGGAGTTCGGCGGTATCGTCCTTGCCAACGCCTGCGGTCCTTGCATTGGTCAATGGGACCGACGTGACGTCAAGAAGGGTGAGGCCAACTCTATCATCTCCTCTTACAACCGTAACTTCACTGGCCGAAACGACGGTAACCCCGCCACCCACTCTTTCGTCGCCTCTCCCGATCTGGTCGTCGCCATGACCATTGCCGGCTCCCTCCACTTCAACCCTCTCACCGATACCCTGAAGGACAAGGACGGCAAGGAGTTCAAGCTTGCTCCTCCCACCGGCGATGGTCTCCCCAGCCGAGGCTACGACCCCGGTCAGGACACCTACCAGGCTCCTCCCAGTGACCGTGCCAGCGTCACTGTCGATGTCGCCCCTACCTCCGACCGTCTCCAGATCCTGACTCCCTTCCAGCCTTGGGATGGCAAGGATGCTAAGGACATCCCTATCCTCATCAAGGCCAAGGGCAAGACCACCACTGACCACATCTCCATGGCCGGTCCCTGGTTGAAGTACCGTGGTCACCTTGACAACATCTCCAACAACATGTTGATTGGTGCCATCAACGAGGCCAACGGTGAGGCCAACAAGATCAAGAACGTCACCACTGGCGAGTGGGGCGCTGTCCCTGCTGTCGCCCGTGACTACAAGGCCAAGGGTATCAAGTGGGTTGTCATTGGTGACTGGAACTATGGTGAGGGTTCTTCCCGAGAGCACGCCGCTCTTGAGCCCCGTCACCTTGGCGGTCTTGCCATCATTACCCGATCTTTCGCCCGTATCCACGAGACCAACCTGAAGAAGCAGGGTATGCTTCCTCTTACCTTCACCGACCCTGCCGACTACGACAAGATCCGACCTGATGACAAGGTCGATGTCCTCTGCACTCAGCTCGCCGTTGGCAAGCCCCTTCCCCTTGTTGTCCACCCCGCCGACGGCAGCCCATCTTTCGAGATCCCTCTGTCCCACACCTTCAACGAGGCCCAGATCGAGTGGTTCAAGAACGGTTCTGCCCTGAACACCATGGCCAAGGCCACCAAGAACTAAAGAAGGAATGAAGTAAAGTAAAGAAGAGCAAATTGATATTTTGGGTCACATACGGCGTACATCCTGATGTTCTCGATTGGGTTTCGAGGGCAGACAGTAGAGGGGCTTTTCAACGGACGGTATATGTCTAAAATGTTGAGCGCCCATGTCTTTTACATATTTGTAGCAAAGGAATAGCCATGCTTTCATTAGTTGTAACAAAATTCTAACTGTTCAAATATCTCTTGTTTAAAAGTGACGCTTCTGCTTCATTTACGATATGCAATAGTGATATCTGGTATCGATCCATCGTGCCAGACTGTTTAGATACGAAGCCCGAGCAATTCTGTAAACGTCTCTTCAGACTCCTAATTTTCTGATGCTGCCTACCTATAGCGCCTTAAGCATTCTGAACTCCGTGTTATAAGTCCCAAAAACAACTACATCTCTCAGCTTTCATGTCAACTGTGGCCGTGCACTGATCACGTGCTGGGGACAACTCAACAGCCACACCTCGACATAAGGGTCAAGGGTCCGTTGTCCAGTTTGACTTGCCATCGTCCTGCGACTGTTTCTCAGGGCGTGGAAGTGATTTGCGATTTCAACCAGTTTTTTCTTATTGTCAAGAAACTCGTATTAGTTCTCTTACTTCTATCTTATTATCCCCTCCGTGTCGTCGGTCCTTTCATTCCTTTGTAACGGTGATCATCCGGCTGCTCCGAGCAGCTCGAATCTATTAGACATGCGACCCCGTCTCCAGAACTTCAACACTTTACGAGCCCGATCATATCTGACACGGTTGCCACTATTCACACGACTTATCATTGTTGCTATTGTTGCTCTCTCGATCGCATCGCTGCAATCAGTATGGAACCTGCGAGAATGGGGCGCCCTCATCCCTGAAGAGATTAGCATTACAAATGGTACTACCAAGCGATATTGAATATTTGCGCATTTGCTAACTAGACTTGTTCAAAGCATATCGGTTGTCGACATTCCCGTTAATACACCTTAACATTATCCATGCTATCCTTAACCTCGCGGCGCTTACTCCTCTCATGGAGCGATTCGAGAACGAACATGGCACCTTAACATCCCTTGCTTTGTTCTTTGGACGTAAGAAACTTCAGAAATGCTGAAGGACTATGGGTTGACTCGTTTTATTTAGCCCTGACATCGATACCGGCTGTCATGTACGTTCTGATCGAACGATATGTATTCCACGTAAACCATGGCGTTCTAGGAGCGAGGTACGGCGACAAGGAAATCATTAGACAGGAACTTAAGCTAACATTTGTTCTAGCATGTGGGTATTTACTCTACTGGCGATGGAGTCTATTCAAACATACAAAACCAACCCTCATTTCGTTGTCGGTACTGTCCATATCCCAACGTGGACTACCCCCTTAATCATGTGTATGGTTGTGAGAGCACTGGTACCTGGTACTAGTCTTCTAGGCCACCTATGCGGAATTGCAATTGGATACGTTGGTAGGTCTCATAGTCATGGTCATGGTCGAAAGGATACTGATAGTTAGAATAGCTGGCTTCGGGTATGCCAAGCTACTCGCCCCCCCTGAATGGGGTCTTCGATGGGTCGAGAATCGACTCAACCTCCTCAAGATTCTCCCTCACTATGTCAGCATCGACAAGACGACATATGGCCGATTTGGCGTTTTGCCCACGACCAACCGCCCTGGTCCCAGTGGCAGCGCGGCGACGGAGCTCGTTGGTACAACCCAGCGTCTCGGACCTTGAACGAGCGTACATGGTACGCGTGTACTTTTGTGTAACTGTAATGGTACGGAAGTGCTTGTTGAACGCTCTTTTTCGAATTGTACTATAGAAAGGGCATTTCATTTTTCGTGGAGTCTCTCTTGCGTTAGGGATTGGCGTAGCGATTAAAAGCAAAGGAATGAATGGACGTCCGGACGGGCTCATCTAGCTGGTCATGATCCTTTCTGCTATGAACTGTTTTAGGTATTATTATAATGGATGAAGCGATAATAAAGGTAGAGGATGAAGATTGTTTCAGTTGTCATGATGGTACATGCATTGGCATTTCTTTATGATGTATCTACTCTTGCAGTGAGGTCTTGATTCCATTATGATACCGTATGCCAGAAATAGGGGATAATTCATGTCTAGACACTATTATTGAAGTTCTAATGTTAAGCTTGATTCTAATCTCAACGACTGTTTGATGCTATAGCTCTCGATCGACATGAACCCCCAGTAGCCGCATAGACTGCCCCGCATTCACTGCAGGCGGCCCGCAATCCAACCCCTGAAGCCGGGGGGAGCTTCTATTTAATGGAAAGCTGTCATGATGGTACGTACCCTCTTCAATGATTGATCTCATTGTTTCCAAGAGGCTAAGCCAACGATAACCTCAACCTCAACTCAAGTATCGAGAGACCAAGTCTTTGATCACAAAGATATTGGCCAAACGATGTCGCGACTACTCTGTATGCAACCTTCTCTCTCATCCCCTATTCTGACCTTCGGCTGATAAGTTCTATAGCATCAGCGCTTTCGCTGCGTCGCGATCCTCGTATTCTAAAGCTTCCCCCTTATTTGTCCTTCATCTGCATCGCGATCGGTGTAATCTGGCTCTTTCTTCTCCCATTAAACGAATACTCGCGTCGAACGTACATCTCCGAGAATGCCCTGTTGCCAGGTCAAGTGCATACATATTTTGGAGGAAGCGAACAAAACATCTTCCGCGCCTACCGACATGAGGTTGACGATGTAGTCGACAAGAACAACTATGAGTGCGTCTTGAACTTGGATATGGAAGAACGCAACAATTACTAATACGATTCGGTGACAGGATCAACGACAGGCTCGATAAGATTCTCACAGGTGTTGGATTAAAGGTTGGACGTCAAAATTACACCTACCACTCAGCTGGCCATGAGTACTCAGGACAGAACCTCTACGCAATCCTGCAAGCTCCTCGTGGCGATGCCACTGAGGCAATTGTGTTGGTTGCTGCATGGAAGAATGTTGAGGAGCAGCTCAACCGCAACGGTGTATCTCTGGCATTGACTTTGGTCCGTTACTTTAAACGTGCGTATACCCTGAAACTTAAACCATGCGATAGACGCTGACAAGTATAGGCTGGTCACTCTGGTCTAAGGACATCATTCTTGTTGTTCCTCCTGATAGCAAGACAGGCACGCAAGCTTGGGTTGACGCATACCATGATGCTCATAACCCTGATCTTGTGGCTCCTTTGCCTCTCAAGTCCGGTGCTCTTCAGGGTGCCCTTGCTATTGACTACCCCCAAGAACAGAGTTTCAAGTCTGTTCATGTGATTTACGATGGCCCTAACGGCCAGCTCCCTAATCTTGATCTTATCAACTCAATCGTCAACATTGCTGGTGGTCAGATGGGCATTGGGACCTCTATTCAAAAAATGACGGAGCACAAGGGCACCTACCCTGATCGTTTACAAACTATGCTGCGCGGTATGCTTAACCAAGGCCTCGGCTACGCAGCTGGTGCTCACAGCAGCTTCATCCCATATCACGTTGATGCCGTGACACTTCAGCCTTACGGCGAAGGATGGCATGATGAGATGGCCATGGGACGCCTGGTTGAGGGGTCGTTCCGAAGTCTGAACAATTTGCTTGAGCACCTGCATCAGAGTTTCTTCTTCTATCTTCTGATGCAGACTGACCGCTTCGTCAGTATCGGCACTTATCTTCCCAGTGCTATGTTGATTGCTGCCAACTTTACCATCATGGCTATCTCTCTCTGGGTCAAGAGCGGTCAGTCACCAGCCATGCAGAAACCCAAGGAGAAGGCTTCTACCACATCTGTCGAAGCAACACAAGCTGGACGGGACCTGTTTGTTCCGCTTGGTGTCGTTGCTGTCTGTCAGGGTCTCGCAGCTGTGCCTTTGTACATCTTCAACCACCTTCCCGCTGGCGTGAGTGCTCCCCCAATATCATCATCTTCGAGTCTTATACTGATTACCTCTAGTTACTCTCGCCCACTTTTGCTGCATTCTCTGTCATCTCGGCTATCTTGCCCTTCGCGATCTCGCGTCTCCTAACCCTTGTCACCAAGCCCACGATGCAGCACTTCCAACTCACAAAGTCCTTCTCTCTTCTCGTTCTTGGCATGTGTCTTTCTACTCTTGCAACTCTCAATTTTTCTCTCGCTTTTCTCATCGGCGTACTCTCAAGCCCGCTCAGCTTTGTCCAGCCGGTCAAGAACCGGGGCCTTCGCTGGTCTCTAGCAGGTCTCCTTAATGTCGTGTCACCACCTACAGTTTTGTACGCAGCGGCCCAAATCTGGGACATCAGTATCGCGGATCTGTTGAAGGAGGCCAGCTTCGGCTGGAACGTCTGGGGCATGTATACACCCGTTGTGGTATGGTGCCTTTGGTGGCCAGCCTGGCTCGTGGGCATGGTCAATGTCTTCGGAGAGGTTACTGCTTGAAGAAAATTAGGGATTCGGACTGTAAAATAGGAAACAAAGCATGCATTGCGCCACCATAATGGTGGTTCTGATTTTTAGGTAATAAACAAGGGCACATAGATTAGGCGAAATTTAGAATTAATAGTCTTGACTTGGGCAAAAGATCATCATCTGCCCACAGTAAAGTTTCTATTCGTCTATACTGTACATTTGTTCGTTTTGATTGCCGTACGTTCCCTAGACCGTACTCCTGTCGAGAACTCCTCTACGCAGCCCACACATCCTTGCCAGCCGACTCAATCCAGTTACCGAGTTGGTTGACGCTCGAGTCCCAGTCAAGCAGTCGCTGGCGCATTGCGGCGATTTGCTTCATGTCGAGCACCTTGGGCTGAACCCAGGTGATTTGAGCAACGCCGTCCACTTGGTCAATAGTTCCTCGCAACAGACCTAGGCTAAGGGCCTTCATGATGA
Source organism: Fusarium odoratissimum NRRL 54006 (assembly GCF_000260195.1). Classification (NCBI taxonomy): domain Eukaryota; kingdom Fungi; phylum Ascomycota; class Sordariomycetes; order Hypocreales; family Nectriaceae; genus Fusarium; species Fusarium odoratissimum. The sequence goes on along the minus strand of NW_022158723.1, from coordinate 60,543 downwards.
GATGCTCGATCTCTTCGGGTCGAACCTTGGTCTCCTGAGCGATAGTGGCAAAAGTGAGGGTGCGGTCGTGGGGAGGACGGCGGAAGACAGCCTCAGTCAATGCGGAAAGGTAGATCTTTTGTCGAAGATGCGTGGCGTTGTTCTTAAGAAGCTTGTTGGACTCGACGCGATCAGACAGCTGGTCATAAGCATCGAGGTCTCCACGGTTAAAGGCAAATAGCAGATCACGCATCCAGGCATGCTCGCTCTTGGCGAGGACGTCAAGGATGGGGTGGAGCAGGAGCTCTCCGAAGTTGTAGATGCTTGTTGAAACAAGGGCAGCAATGCTGAGATGGTAGGCTCTCTTGTGTCGCTCCTCAGGAGTCATTGCATTGAGGTCAATGCAGGCAAGGTAGAGGAGGGCAGTACGGTAGTAGTTGGAGAAGTCCATCTTGCGCTGAAGGAGGGGTCAGCGGGGCTCACCAAATACCCAAAGTCGAGATCAAGAACATACCTGGTAGTAGATGGCATTTGCATCATAGAAAGCAGCATGGACCACATTCTCTACAGAGTCGAAAGAGTCCAATATCCGCTCGGCTGTATCCAGATCCTTTCGCGCAGCATCTAGCTCCTCCAAGTCCAGCTTTGCTTGGGCGACAGCAACCAAGGCATAGACATAAGCATCCTGAGAGTTCTCGTTATCGACCTTCTTGGCCACTGATTGCAGGAAAGAAAGGCGCTGCTCGTCTTCTATGTCGTTCAAAAACCATCGGTCAGCAATCCGCCGGCTTCGGAGCATATTGCATTTAAATCTCACCTTCACACTCTGTTGCTGCCTTCAATGCTAGTTCCACAAGCTTCAATTGGTTGATCTTGTCGGCAAACTTGAGAATAAAGACTCTGTAGAATGGTAGTCGTTGAGGGGCGCTCTCGGGGTGGCTGAAGAACTCGACGAGGGCGTCAGTGAGCTGGTGCCAAAGCTTGCGCTCCCAGAAGTTCTCAAAGTCGAGAATGAGAGGTTGGAGCTCCTCGGGAGCTTCATCGCGCTGCTCGGCAAGAAAATCGGAAATGGTCTCGTTGCTCATGATGGCGGGCTTTGTATTTTATGTCGGTGGAATCTAAGTGTATGGGTGACGTGCACAGCAACTGAAGCTAGCTTGCCTGCAGCCTTAATCTGTTGGCGCGTACTGCTGCACCAACGCTGATTTTGCGAATTATGAGTCCCAAAAGCGTGAGAATGGACTATTCTCTATTTGACCGAGCTATCGTCAAGCGGCCGTCGTGATAATCGGTGAAGCTGGTATGTTTGTAGAGGTTGATAGTTGCTTCAGTCGAGTGTGGAGGGAGGTCCTTAGCTCATCAATGAGGCTACCAGGCAGCCTGGTCGTCGCAACGTGAAGGCGCACGGGCCATTTCGACCTCTGGAAGAGCACTCGAAAGGCGCTAACCAATGACAAGCTGCAAGATTTCAGTGACCCATCACGTGATCTGCGATCACCGTTCCCCGAGGCTCCAACTTGGCTAGCATCACCAAACACTGCTATCGAGACGACGAGACGTTCAACGGCCAATTGCGAGGCACAGCAGCGTTTTGTCACGCAATCTGTATATTCGCAACAATGGCTTCGCCTCTCTTTGCTGCGCGGGCGGCCCGCAAGGCTGCCTTCAATGTCGCCGGCAAGCGATACCTATCCGATATTTCCATTACTCGAACTGGCAAGCCTATCATGCGTGTTGAGGGAGGCCGGTAAGCTCAACCACGGCCCATTGACACTATTCGGATCTCCTCTAATGTTATTCCGTTTCTAGTTCATCCCTCGGAGGTACGATGATCGAGCTACGATGACCACGAACAACACTGACGAAAGGAAACCAGGCCATACTGTTACCGTATTTGGCGCAACTGGCCAACTAGGACGATACATTGTCAACCGACTGGGTGAGCCGACCTGAACCTGGAATTGGATAATTGGAATGGGCAATTGGAATACTGATACTGGCATTAGCCCGCCAGGGATGCACTGTCGTTATTCCCTACCGCGAGGAGATGTCCAAGCGTCATCTCAAGGTCACTGGAGATCTTGGCCGTGTTGTCTTCATTGTACACCTCAATTCGTCCCGATATGTTCAGGAACTTTCCAGTAACCCTCTTACTAGGAGCACGACCTTCGAAACACCCCTTCGATCGAGGCGAGCGTTCGACATTCCGATGCCGTTTTCAACTTGATTGGCCGCGACTATCCTACCAAGTACGTCAATATACAACGGACCAATGGACAGGACAGGAACTAAATGATTATCAGGAACTTCTCTCTGGAGGATGTGCACGTTGAGGGAACTGAGCGAATTGTCGAGGCTGTTTGCAAGTACGATGTCGACCGATATATCCACGTTTCCTCACACAGCGCCAACTCTCAGTCCGTCTCCGAGTTCTACCGAACAAAGGTTTGTAGATCGTCAGCTTGGTCAATGGAGGGAAATGCTAACAAACGAGCCAGGGTCGAGCTGAGGAGGTTGCCCGACAACTTTTCCCTGAGACCACTATTGTCCGCCCTGCGCCCATCTTCGGTTTCGAGGATAACCTGCTGCTGAAGCTTGCTGGTGTCACTAACCTCTTCACTTCCAACAACATGCAGGAGAAGTTCTATCCCGTTCACGTAGGTTTTTGCCAGAGTGCTTAGGGTCAACGTTACTAACCACCACAGTCTATCGACGTTGGTGCTGCTCTTGAAAAGATCTTCTACGACGACACAACTGCTGGACAGACTTTCGAGCTTTACGGACCCAAGAAGTACAGCATGGAGGAGATTTCCGTTATGGTTGATAAGGAGATTTACAAGCAGCGACGACACATCAACGTGCCCAAAGCCATCCTTAAGCCCGTTGCTGAGATCCTGAACAAGTTCCTTTGGTGGCACACTCTGTCAGCCGATGAGGTTGAGCGAGAGTACTTGGACCAAGTCATTGACCCTGAGGCCAAGACCTTTAAGGATCTCGGTATTGAGCCTGGTGACATTATCAACTTCACCTACCACTACCTGGTAAGTGCCCCAATCATGGTCGTGAAAGTCACAAACTGACACCCTTTTAGCAAGGATTCCGAAGTCAGAACTTCTACGATCTTCCCCCTGCGACAGAGAAGGAGAAGAGGGAAGAGAAGAAGTACATCCATGTCTTGGATGAGTTGTAAAGAAAATGAATTTTTTGCTTATTGCGAATGCTGGAAAGGCGGCTGGTGATTCACGGCTGAGCGGACAAGTCGACAATAGTCCGTGTATACAGGACCGCATAGACTAGAGAGTATGCGAGTTCGAACAATTGTACAGGTTTTCTTTGGGTCGAGATGATATCAGATAATATGAAGGTCGAGAGAATCAGTCCACATGTGGTTACCCTGTAGCTATCCATCATCATGCAGCTCTGATAGCGAGAGTCTAGACCGTCAAGGAAGCAGTGCAGTAAAGAGGACCCCGCCAAAACCCTCACACAAAACCTTCTGTCGCATCGCATCGAAGCGCCGAGTCTCCGTAATCGACCGTATATCAAAACCGAAAAGATACGTTTTGACGACAACATTCCGATGTCTTTTGATGATGAAGAGCCCATGTGAGAGATACAAAATATCCATGTCACACCAAGTTACAGGACCCAGTTTACTGACTTTGGCTGGTCTCCAGAAGCCTCTCGAGTCACGCCTTGGCCGCGCTGGCCGAGTTCCACGCCGAAAAGGACGCCCATGAAAAGACATTTGAGAAACTGAGGACCGGCGCCGCTCCGAGAGCTGGAGCCGGACTCGGCGTCGTCGAACCGGAAGACGAGGACCCTGTAGCGGAGGATGCGGACGACCAACCGCTGAGCATGGCGGCGTTTACGGAGGATTGGAACGAATCGCAGTTTTGGGTACGTAAGACGACATGCACAAAACAAGGCACAAGACGCTCCTCTCATCCAGTTGTCTTCCACCTTTTTGCTCTAGCGGTGGAGATAGATGGCATCGCGATCGGCTTCTGGGATAGAGTCTGTGCCTTTGCCTGTCTGAAGTTGGGGTATCTATTACGTACTTGGCTGGTCTTGGCGCTACAACTTCATGATATTGACATTGTGGAAAGAAATACTAACATGGGCCTGACGATCTAGTTCCTCGACGAAACAGCCTTTGCTCTGGCCGATCAGCTCCTCGATGGCGCATCGTCAAGCTCGATTATTGGTGTAGTCTCGACACCGAGCGTATTCATTGCACTCAAGAATCGTCTTGTAGGATCAACCCTGACTTCTGTCATGCCCAGGGCTTGATATTTAGAACCCAGAAACTGACTGGGACACAGAGATTCTGGCCTATTGAAGACCGACCTAAGCTGGTCTTGTTGGAACATGACCACCGTTTCAGCGTCTTTCCTGAGTTTGTCTTCTATGACTTCCAGCGACCTCTTCAACTCCCAGGTATGACCGCTTTACTAGTTGAATACTGCTTTTGGCATATACTGATATTATTGTCTCAGCTCATCTGAAGGGCAGCTTGGATAGTGTTATCATTGATCCTCCATTCTTCAGCAATGACTGCCAGACAAAGTGTAAGTAATGCTCACAATCGTCCTGGCCACTATCCAGATGCTACCCCATCCCGTATCACGATCTAAACCCTCCCATTTCACTACTGACATGTCACCCACTAGTTGCCCTAACAGGCCGCTGGCTCGTCAAGCCAAAGTCGCCTCGTGTGATTGTCTGCACGGGAGAACGAATGGCTACCATTGTCGACAAGCTCTACCGTTCTCTTGGAGTCTATGCGACAACCTTCGAGCCTGCTCACGCGGGTTTAAGTAACCACTATTACTGCTACGCCAATTTTGAGAGCTCAACCTGGGATTGGCGATCTGATGAATCAGATTAATGAAGTGGAAGTGGAAGGGGAGATATGAGGTGTTGAAATAAGACCCCCGCTGCTGGAACCGTCTCAAGGTCTTGGAAGAATACGCAAGACTGGGAAACATGACACAAGGTACGATGACTTATGGAATATCTGGGGATATGCCAAACCCAGTGAAGTTCGTCGCAGTTAGATAAAGAGATACATCTGAAGAGAGACCATGACCGCCCTATTCAGTAGGCTGCCACGGTGTAACTAAACTACATATATGCGCCGAGCAATGCTCCATACTGCGCTCAACCTGCAGTTGATATATGGACCCAGTCGACTTATTGATCATGATCATTAACGCCTATCTGGCTCTCCTAATCTAAACCCCCGTCGGCCTACAAGTACAAGATTGGGTGTCTAGGCCAGCGAGCGAATGATGTAGAAAAGGAGATAGGCCTGAGCCCCAAGGACGTCAGATAAGCTCGCCAACTCGACTTTGTGGTCATTAAACTTGAACCACTGAAAGATATGTCAGCTATGATACAGTGTCGTAAAGAATAAAATTTACCTGGTCGCCGACCCGACAGTATGATGTATAATGGCCAGTGTCGATTTCACCCACATGAACCACAACACTAAGGAGGTCATAGGTGCATGATCGCTCCAGCTCAAGGCTCTCACGGCTCTCGTGGTTGCGAACGCGATTGGTATAAGGCAGCATGTTGAGTTGGAGAGGGAATTTGACTTCATTGTCGACTTTTGACGCGGCACGATCGTGGCGGCCATGTCTGTACTCGAAGCGCTGTGAAAGAGTTAACTTGGCGGACCAACACTAACACTCACGAGCCACCGACTACACTCACCTTAAGCTGTATTGACAGAACGTTTGGCAGCCGCTTAATGCTGGTGTGTCGTTTGGCTTGTTGAGTCCCGTTGCAGTTGTTGCACCGATACTCACACTTGTCATACTTGATGTATTCTTCGTCCAAGCAATCCTGCAACGTTAGAGAAGGCTTCTTCTGACCAGTCCTCTTGCTCTTCTTCTGGACGACATTTTCGAGACCTAGACTTAGATCAAGGAACGACTGGATGGAATTACTCTGGCCTGAGCAATTCTGACATGTTGTTGTGGTCTGCATCTTGCCGTAGAATGTCTGATGCATGATACAATTGCAGCTATGTTCGCTGCCGATTTCCGGCTTTTTTCCATCACCATTTCGTTCATGAAGCTCTTCAGCTAAGAACTGGAAGAACTCATGAGCGTCTTGTTCTTTGGTGGTAACAAGATTCTCGAATGCCTTCTTCTCGGAGATCCAGAAACCTGACAAGATATTGGCAGCAGTATAACCGTTAGTGTTCTCTAGGGCGTAAAAATCTTGGAACATGTCGTCCATTGCACAGCTCAGGCAGTGAGGGACCTGGCAATCATTGCTCTGGTGACCATCGCTTAGGTAGAAGTTTCTCAGTAATGGGTTGTGCAAGAAGCTTTGGAGAACAACGTTCTGATAGCAGGTCGCACCGGCGTTGTAGATGCCGCGCAGGCCGTTTGCACGACAGGAGGCGGTTGTAGTATTGTTAGTAATATACCGAGGGTCATCCTTCATGGAGTCCGAGAAGAGCTCATTGTGTTTTCTCTTGCGACCTGGCCAACAGTTAATTTCAGGCAACAGAAAACTATCCACGAGCAACATAGCAGTCAAAGACACAGCCATTCCTTCTCATTCTGTATCGCGTATGGACGAGCCTTGACTTGATGCATCTCCGTGCACAATCGCTTACCAGAAAAAGAGCCAGTTCCTATCTTTCTCACTCGAAGCTCCTCGAGAGTTGGGTCCCAGACAAAATCGTCGCACATCTGACAATACAGGCAACCGCTCCGAGAGTCAACATCTGCGCCAGGGTTAGCAAAGGAGGCAGCAGAAAGCAGCAGCACAAGGCTACTAACAGAAACGATGCTGTTTCTTGGTTCCGTGTTTCAATCGATCTTCCTCAGACACGGTCATTGGACATTGTAGACAGAGGTAGTTCGAGGTAAGCGTTGTAACGGGTCGGCCCTCTTGTGTTGAGGTTTGGGGGACGATGGGTGTCGCATCGAAGATGTTGCGGAGGATTAACTTGTAGTGCGTGATCGAGCTGTTCATGACCTCTTGGTTCTTGCTGAGGAGGAGTTGTACATGCTCTAGAGACAATTAGACAATGATACAGACAGAGCTTTGGGTGGCCATACCACAGCCGAACATTGGTGATCCGGGGACCGGAGACTTCACCTTGATGTTTTTGGGTGAGGCCGGGGTTGTCGGTCGCCCAGACATTGTGAGGAATCAAGCCTTTGCGGCTAGCGTTTTGCTGCAGCAATTGAAGCTGGTGGTAGACGAATGAAGCTTGTTGATGCGGCTGGTAAAAGGGAGCTCGATTCGTGATCAAGCGGATGCGGCGAAGCGTTACTGGTACACTCGAAACAACCCCACGTATAAAGACAGGCTTGATTATTCGTTTATTCTTGATCGGTTCGTTGTACGTTCGTTCGTTCGTTTATTTATTCGTTCCTTTGCCTGGCGGGTGATGCGATGGCGTACAAGGCTGAAGAATGTACGCGAGGCACAGAGTTGCATGAATGTGCAACCAACAGCAAGCCGAAAGTCGGACAATTGATAGCCAACCTCTTCCAGCTGAAACTAAATATCGAAGATTAATAAACCGTAAGAGGCGAATGAGCGTTGAGAGATGGCCGCTAAGGAATTAAACAATAGAGATGAAAGATCAAACTCTGTTGCGCCTATTGATTGTTCCTTCAATTAATAGAATAGATTAAGTAAGTGCATGCATGCATGCATGGGTTGGATGGAAATAGAAGTGCAGGAGTGGTGTTGGAAGTCACTATCACTCACTGTAAGGTAAGGTAATTAGGAGAGATTACAACGGGTGCAGACTCCCTAGAACATAGTGTGCCGGGTACCTTTTGGTGTGAGATTGGCGGGTAGATACATCAAGTCATGGAGGCGCTCATGAAAATTATACCCATGTCATGCAGGGCGATAAGATAACCTACCTAGCTTGGCACTAGTCTCACCAGCTGAACCTCATATTAACCGCGACCAGGGCGCGTCTAACAGGTATATTAACTGATACTGCTGTAGTTGATAGTCACTTGAAGATAATTTTCACTGCATCTGACAACTCCATTATAGCATCTAACATGCAGTATCAGATAAGAGTATACCTAACACTCCTAGGATGTGCAAAGTGATGCCTATTACTGTATCTCCCTCCTACACGTCAATATGCACTAAGAAGAGGAGCACCGTTCGTGCCGAGGTTTATTCATTCTCCATTGAATAAGCAGTTTAGATTGCCGGATGACGACAGCCAGCTCCCTGTCTACCTCTGGTAGATCAATATCTTCTCCCTATTTCTCATCTTTCATCCTTAACCTACACAAACATCTTTGAACTTTGAGCTTATTTGACTAGAAACGGGGCTCAAAGTCTCCACTGTCTACCGAACTCCCGGCCCGACTTTGCGGCATCCCGGCTCCGGACCCCTCCCGACCAGCACCGATAGTTTCGCCCATACGGGTCTCTGGTCCTCCACCTTGAATATTACCAACAACTGGAGTACCATGGCAACTCAACTCATTGCTCTGCCAGCTGTAGAGCGTCTCAGTCCTACAGTCATCCGCATTTTGGGCGGCAATCCAGGCAAATTCACTCTTCAAGGCACAAACACATATCTTCTCGGTACAGGTCGTCGCCGGCTTCTCATTGACACTGGCGAGGGTCGCAATGCTTGGATCTCATCTATCCGCGAGACTCTACAGCAGGAGAATGCGACTATAGACACCGCGCTCATCACGCACTGGCATCATGATCATACAGGTGGTATCAAGGATCTCTTGAGCATCTCACCACAGACTGGAATCTTCAAGCACACTCCGGAGGAAGGGCAGCATGAAATTAGGCACGGGCAGCGCTTCCAAGTCGACGGCGCTACATTGACAGCAGCGTATACGCCAGGACATACAAAGGATCATATGGTGTTCGTTCTCGAGGAAGAAGACGCAATGTTCACAGCCGACAACGTCCTCGGTCAAGGGACTGCGGTATTTGAGGACATGGTCACATATCTACGAAGCCTAGAAGAAATGAAACCTCTGTTCAAAGGCCGAGCATACCCTGGACATGGACCGGTCATTGAGAATGGACCAGCAAAGATTGCCGAGTACATCGCGCATCGAAAACAACGAGAAGATCAGGTCATTCAGACGTTGAAAACGGGACCTGGTGAAGTGGAAACTCAAGAATCTGCATTGTGGTCGGCATGGACAGCGACAGATCTGGTCGAGGTGATTTACAAAGATGTGCCCCAGAATCTGCACCCAGCAGCTCGTGGTGGTGTTTTGCAGATACTGGGAAAGCTGGAGAGCGAAGGTCGCGTAGCTCATGATGGTGATGAATGGAAGCTGCTGGCAGATGGCCGGGCATCTCTATGAGTTCGGGCCACAGTGGATAATGGATGGGCCATAGTGAGTCAGTGGTGTATTTCCGAATTGCCGGAATATAGTTGGTATTCATCATTACCCCGAAAGGCCATTGTGAGGAACCGTGTTTTCTCGGGAATACGGACTTTTAAACAAGATGGACTGGGTTAGGTTTGTGGTATGATTTGGGCATGCCAAGAGCTGAGTTTTGTAGCAAGTTTGTATGGTAAACTAGCGAGATGAGGCAGGGCCTTCGGCAGCGTCGGATCATTCACATCATCCAAGTCTTGATGTGATAGATCTTTTAGCGAGCATCATGGATGGGATTCACTGACTGGTGGGGATCGCCAACTAGGTTCTGGTTTTGGGAACACACCCCTGTCCACTAACGCAGCCACTCTATCAAACAAACTAACGGTACTGGCCATGTTCTCAACAACTGGCATTGCTGCTGATGGTGAATTGTAAGCAGATCCTCTTGACACTGTAATGCTACAGCTTCAGTTCGGCCGATTGCGGAGAATGGCTAGGATGCAATGCAATGTTGTCACATCAGATCCCAAGCTCCCCATGCAAGTACAGTACAAGAGTTGTCTTTGGTGCATTGAGACTGCAACATTAAACCCGTCGTTTAGAGGTACGTTTCATGCAGTCACAAACGGTCCAATTTTGTCCGAATATCATACGACAGACCGTAAAAAGCAAGAGCTCGATGATACATGTTTAATCGTTTGATTACCTTACAGCCTCAGTACTCAAACTGCGGAGTGTTCGGGAGTAAATTTTGGCGTATGGCATACGTACAGACATGCGTATGCCTGAGAAACGGAGACAAGTTGACCACGAGTTACCGTTCTTGGCGAGATCATTGTATTCGCTCTTATTTGCTGGCTCGGGTTGTAACCCAAGATAGCTGACTCTTTTGGGTGTAATACACACGATGGATGCAAGTCAGCACCATAGACACGACAACTAAGCGGGCGGTGAGCCAGCACATCACATCATGAACGATCCGATAATTCTGTCCTAGATTGGAGTAGAAAATTGTCTGATCATGCACCTCTTCAACCGAGTTGTGTGCTGTAAAAGGTAGTAATTGGTCAGCGGAGGGGAACATCTAGGGTAATCTGATATCATGGTGGTACTCCATAACCGTTCAACTTGAGCAAATATTCCTTCTCATGACCCTTGTATCTTACGCCCGGCTTCAGGTCCTTCCTTGTTCATGAGCATGGTTATGTGACGCCTTGTGACCATTTTGACAGCTCGAGGTTGGTGGGTTGTGACCCTGTTTAATGGAATGCGTCTGTCTGTCTGCTTGACCGGCACCATCGGGTCCACGGAGACGGAGATAATGATAAAGCCTGAAAATGCCGTAAGGTAGATAGTCTAGTGCCCAGACCTACAGTTGCAGTTACATTTCTTGATCTTGATCAGAGATCAGTGATTGCCAAGACACGTCGGTATGAGTCATCCGTAGTCATCGATGTCGATGAAGGAAGTTTCCGTGAAAAGTTCCCGCTCGGCTAGCACAGACTTATCAAGTGCATGTAAGTCAAAGACACGCACATGCAGTAAGGCGTATAAAGCGTATCTAGTACATATAGTACGCTGTAGATGTGTACACTTCTTTGCCAGCCCTAAACGAATATTTGACTACACTACACGTCATATCCAGCCTTATCGTTTACACTGCACAGACGTAAAAACTTTGTAAGTCAAAGAGCTGAAGAGAAAGTGTGCGGAATTGTCGGCGTAGTTGGGTTGAACTTGGGTGGAGATGCTGGACCGGGATTATACACATCAAAAAAGTTGAAGCCCGCTGTATCCAATGAATGACGCCGTAGCTTTATTTCACAGCGGGATGAGGTAACTAGCGTCGAAGCAGCCGGCATTAAAGCTCTCCATGATGCATGATGATGCCTGTAAAGACGAAAGCTCTCATGTGGATTTCGGCATTTTGCTCGATATCAGTCTGTGCTTTGATGTCAATGATGGAGGCCTAACAAGTCGGTTTTGAGTAATGGATGAGAAGCCACAGTTAGTACGTGTAGAGCTTATGACTGAATATTCGTAATTCACTGGTAAGCCAGTGACTGACTGCCCGTTTATCGGATCCGAGTTGAGGTGCATGTAATGGTGGTAGCCAAACGTGGTGAAGGGTTGCGATGCTTGCAGCAAGTTACAACACACAAGTTCTTGTGACCAGTAACTAATGATCTCTATGCTCGGTGAGAATAGGAATGGAAGAGGATCCATCCATGGCCCGTGATATCCACTTCGTCTCCGACGAAATGCCTTGACGTTCTTCGAGAAGATGCCTTTTCCAAAGTTTCCGTGCCGATCGATCGATCACGTTGACCATGAACGAACTAAAAAGGTAACTATTCGGAACCAACAGATCCTCAAAGTAAGTAAAGTAAAGTAAAGTATAGTACAGTACATGGGGCCCGCGGACCACGTTGATCAAAGAGCCTGACCAGATGATCTGGTGCATGTACAGTGACCTCTACGATACAGATACAGTGGTGTAGTCTACTGAAGATGTTCCCCCCCCCCCCACCGGCCGGCCCCATTTGAGGATCCCCCACTATCCAAATGCTTACCGCATCTTTTTTTTTTGTTGTGTTGTTTTTCTCTGTCGAAAGGTAAAGGTACAACTTCCATGATGAAGCAATTCGGAAGCTTCGGATGGTCAACTGCTGCGTATCCTCTCTTGGCTCTCGTCGCTTTGTCTCCGACTGACCAAGAGATTCCAATGCCTCAGCCCATGACCTGTTTTCGGCCGCTCGGGCCCGACAGTAATAATAGAAGAGGGTTTGTTTTAAAACAATGCCATGTCATGATTCCTTGAAACACTCTTCGTTTTGACGTCTACTTGATCGCATGATTATATAAGTCCTCCTACTTGTGTCTTTCTGGCTGTAAACAAGTATAACTACTGCTTGCGACCTCTTCTCGTCCAGTTATCTTGTCTTGTCTCGTTGCATCTGTTGTTTCCTTCTGCGGACAAATCTTTCTGGGCGTACTTTGCCAGTATGATCTATACAAAAATGATATCGCGCGCATCCGGCGCATTGCTTCTGGCGCTTTTACCTGTGGTAATTGCGCATGGTGGTGGTGAAAGTATGGACATGGACATGGGAATGGGCCATGACGGCAACACAACGACACAACCGCCCAAAGACGAGGACTATCCCGATACATACTTTGCGCATACTGAACATACTGGAGTTGTATACACACATATTGCATTAATGGTTCTTTCTTGGGTATTTATTCTACCAATTGGTAAGTTTTCATGGTGTTGAGCTTTATGCGCCGACTAACACGACCAACCCCCCAGCCGTCATGTTCTCACTGGCGAACTCTCGCTTTACACTACCGGCGCAATTTGTTTTCCTAGCTACAAATGCCCTTGGAGTCTTGACCGGCGTGATATATAATGCGCAGACCCCAGACTTGTATCCAAACAATGCGCACCACAAGATTGGCTGGATTGTGACCTGGGTCCTTTGCGCCCAGGTCCTTGTAAGTGCCGTGGGCTGTATCGCGGGAGCTCTCAAGGGCAAAGGAAAGACGTCGAGTAACGAGAGACATGCTTTTCTACCTGTCGCGACACGAGAGGCCGACTACTCTTCGCACAATGGCTACCACAATGACAGCCCCTACCGAATGTCCAGCGACAGTGGACGACGAACCGAACCAAACACACCATCGCTTCGAAGCGACTCGGCATCCACTCTCAATGGCATGGAGTCGCCTGTCAACAACCCCAGGAAGGAGTACGAGGACGATGATGGTGACCTGGAGGAATTGTCACTAGCCTCTCCTGAACCTCAGGGAACCTTTGCTCGCCACGCCTCCAAGATCGCTGCGTCGCGAGTATGGAAGTATCTCAACCTCGGCCGTTGCATAGTCGATCGCATTATCCTTCCTTTCGGTTTCATTGCGCTTGCGACTGGTGTTGTCACCTTTGGCCGTTTCTTTGTAAGTTGCTAGCAGATACCTTGGTTGCGACACTTGACTAACAAATCGTCCAGGAGGGAGGCGGAATCTTCAATGGATTGGCGCATTGGATCAAGGGCGGTGTTTTCTTCTGGCTAGGTATCTTCACCCTCGGTCGCTGGACTGGCAGCTTTGGAGAGCTTGGCTGGGCATGGAATGTTCGACCAAGGAAGAACTCCCAGAAGTGGCGCCCTTCCGCTGAGTTCGTCGAGAGCTTCTTGATCTTCTTCTATGGCGCTACCAATATCTTCATGGAGCACCTCGGCGGTTGGGGAGGAGACTGGACCGCCCAGGACATGGAGCACATCTCCATCACAGTTCTGTTCATTGGAGGAGGCTTGGTAAGTCCCACGATCTGCTCCAGTCGATTTCCCAAAGCAAAAACTGACTTGTTTCTTTAGTGCGGCATGCTCATCGAGTCGACACGTATTCGCGATCTTCTCAACACAACCGTGGACGAAGTTCAACCCAAGAGCCCTTACACGGTCGAAGAAGCAAACGAATCTGAAGCTCCCGACACATACGAGTTCTCGCTCAACCCCATACCAGCTTTGGTCATCATGCTGCTTGGACTCATGATGAGCTCCCACACACAGCATACCATGATGTCTAGCATGGTTCACAAGCAGTGGGGTGACCTCCTTCTAGGGGCTTCCCTTGCTCGAGGGTTGACCTACCTCATCATGTACCTGAAGCCACCCAAGTCCATTTTCCCATCACGACCCCCGACGGAACTCCTGGCTGCTTTTGGATTGATCGCTGGAGGTATCGTCTTCATGGCTAGTGTATGTCAACCGCCCTTGCAAAAAGATTCGAAAAGCTAACTTGACCTAGAGCACTGATACTGTCGACGGAATGATCCACTACAAACTCGACGCCATGTTCATGTACACTGTCACCATGGGCCTGGTCGCCCTCCTGATGGCTTGGGTCGTTATCGTCCTCGCCATCAAGGGATGGGCTGTCCGACTCGAACGACGCCGTAACTCGAACTAGACCGTACATATGGACATACTGATGAAGGAATGACATACTGCCGTACTTCGGCACGGGTGGGAGACAGACGTATATATAGATTGATTGTATTGCGCGCTTGATGTAGTGTTGACTCTGCTTTGAGATACCCTTATGAAGTAACGGCCGCTAATTGACCTAATTTCTGAATCTGACTTTCCCCTTTTCACTGGGTTGATACATACGCTGTGGCGTATTGGGGTGCAGTGTCAAGCGTTCTTGGTGTCGATAGAACAGCTTTCTGTCTGCCAAGAAAAACGCCATCCTTGTGATTTGACATATCCTTGTCTCGTGGGAAGTGGTGAAGAATGGCTTTCACTAATCCACAGGTTGCAAACGAGCGGATCTGAAATGCTGTCGTGCGTTCACGTAGTAGACTGAAATGATCTGGACTGCGTATATACAGTCTGCTCAGCATCCCCGTCCTTGGCCTTTGGTGCAGCAACCACTCTCTTCTGGTCCTCAGGAGAGAAAAGGCCCGCACCCTGTTGCAGAGCGTGAACAAGGAAAGGGATGGAATCGGCCTTGAAGTCCTCCGCGTTGCGAACTTTGTCAAGGTCCTCTGAGAGCTCTTGTGTTGCGCGTTGAAGGTAGTAGGAGGTAAACTCCGGAGAGGACTGGTTGGTAGGCTTTGAAGACATTTTGATGTGTTTGATGGAGAGTAGCCGGATTCCTTTGATTTGACTAAGGTAATCCTAGCGATGTTGGCTGCTGGGGTTGAGACTCTCGAAAGGTTCACCTTGGTCAGAAAGACTAAAACTTGAACTAGCAAATTCTTAACAGTGCGAAAACAAGAGTACATGTCATGAGCACTGTGCCTACCTCTCATGACTTCAACATGATAGAAGCCATGATACAGAGTAACTCGAAGCATATAGATAAGTTTGTCAGTTCTCTCAGTCAATCGAATAGAACAACTCGAGACGAATGCAGCTCCTGGTACGATAGGGTGACAAGCCACGAACTTGTGGTATGATAGATGGAGATCTCACAACGCAATGCATGAAGAATTGGTACAAAACCCAGTGCGCTCTGGGTTGCTTTTAGTATTTTATGTTCTATCAGTGTTTTGACATCTAAGATCACTCTACAGTGAAGCCTGTCTACCTAAAAAGGTCTGGGCTGAAACTCCATAAAAAAGATAATGACCTTCCAATATCGCTAATCCACAATAACGCCCTGCATGCCTCGTGAACATGAATCATTAAAGACACACAGCTGATAACTTAGTGAGAAATGTACTGGAACACGGCAGAAACCTCGGACTCTCCACATTCTTGCCTCAAGAGCAAGTCCTGGATGGGCTTCAGTCCCTCGTTGACAAAATGATTCCATGTGCTGGTATCACCATACAGCATGGCCGGCGCCTTGATATACTGCTTGCCATCAGGCTTACACCGCTTGCACTTGAACGTCTCATGAGTGTCACTCTTGGTATCTGGCCGGTACTGGAAAAGCTCACGGAGACTGTCGAGCGAGAAATGCCGTTCAACATCTTCCGCCGAGTCCACAACGCAAGAAGACAAACTTTGTTTGTGAGACTGGCGCTGGAAGATCTTCTCCTCGATAGTGCCCGTTGCGATGAAGCGGTACACGAAACAGTCTTTCTTTTGTCCATCGCGCCACACTCGAGCAAGCGCCTGTTGGTCAGCAGCCGGGTTCCAATCGGGGTCGAATAGCACAAGGCGGTTCGCGCCGATAAGGTTGATACCACATCCACCAGCCTTGCTGCTTAGTAGGAAGACGAATTCGTCACCTTCAGGGTCGTTGAATCGATCGACAAGCTTCTGACGCTTGTTGACGTTCATGGTTCCATCGAGTCGCAAACATCCATACTGACGAGAGCGGCACATTCGTTCAAAAAGATCCAGTGTCGAAGTATAGTTGCTAATCAACACAATCTTGTCGTTTGTGTCTTGGCGGATGCGAGCCAGCATGCGGTCCAACACTGCCATTTTGCCTGAATACCAGGACTTGATCTCGCGATCTCGACCACGGGATTCCTTGGGTACATAGTCGTCTGGGAAGCACTGCTCTGAGCCCGGCAGATCATCCGCCATGTTCAAAAGATCAGGATGGTTACAGAGCTTCTTGAGAATGTTGATGGCTTTCAAAGGTTGACTTCCCTTGCCTCTCAGGAGAGCCTGAATGTCAGGACTCTTGATGAAGTAGTTGTAGAGGTCAAACTGGAAGGGTGCAAGATTACAGAACACAACGTGCTCGTACTTGACAGGCAAGTACTTGGAAAGGATGTCGTTAGTACGGCGAATCAGGAACTTGTTGACAACATTGAGCAATGCCGCAGTGCACTCATCGCCCTTCTTTCGATCTTCCTCTGACGCATCAGCATCTCGGCCTCGTAGAATTGGGATTTCGTAGCGTTTGCGAAACTCCAGCCGTGTGCCAAGCAGATCGGGGTTTGCAAAACTTGTGAGCGAGAAATACTCCGTGAGATCATTCTGGATGGGTGTGCCTGTAAGAATGACACGCCGCGAAACATTGAGACTGTTGAGAGCATTGAAGGTATTGCTGTCGCTATTCTTGAGGCGATGGCCCTCATCACAGAAAAGCAGGCCGATCTTTGTGTGCTTCAGTTCCTCCACGTTCAATCGCAGAGTTTCGTAGGAAACAATGATAACTGGCCTGGTGACGGCCCGACCGCTAGCAATTGCCCACTGTCGAAGCTGACGCGTCAGTTCTTCTTTAGACGCCTTTCCATCAATGGCGAATGGGTTGATGGCATTAGGACCAAGCCACTTCACCAACTCGTTGGCCCAATTCTTGACCAAACTGGCAGGACAGACAACGATTGCTTTCTGAATTGTCGGCTTTCCAGCATCGGGGGATTGCTTGAGTAGTGTCCACATCAGAGAGATGCACTGAAGAGTCTTTCCCAGACCCATTTCGTCGGCCATAATGCAGCCATTGGCCTTCTCATCAATCAGGCCAGTAACACATCGATACATAAATTTGACACCTTCGACCTGATGGGGACGTAGGATCTTGGCCAGCTTCGGGTCAATTACGACTGGAACGCGAGGGTGTTCGCCATCCACTTTCTTCTTGATTCCGAGAATCTCAGCAAGACTCTTATGTACAAGTGGAGCGTCAAGTTTCCCATCAGCAGTCTCTGTCTTGGAGGGCTCAATTGCCTTGGGGACATCTCTTGGTTTGTCGTCGACAGTCGGATCATGAAGAACAATTGCGAATTCGCCACTGGGGTCGTGTAGAGGCTTCGCAATGAAGACTGCACCTTGCCGTAGACCCAGAGTAGGAGGGGCACGATTGGGATTGTATGCAGCGCTGTCCTTGTTCTTCAATGGCACAGAAAAGGCCTTGCGGAAAACAAGACCTTTATCTTTGGCCTGGAAAACGGGGAAACGGTTGATATCTCGAGTGGCAAGCGCAAGCCTGTCATCGTTGGAGTATGGTTTATCATTATCTGCTTCGCCGTCGGCACCACCATAATCAACCTTTCTTCGCTTGCGGGACGGTCGATCAACAGCCGTACTTCTTCCAGCGACACCAGGGCATTTGAATGGTTTGTGAAGACGGTCAATTGAAGAGGGCGTTGGCATCCGCTTGCCTAGAGTTTTGTCCTTGCCAGCAAGTGGCGTCGCGACGAGAGGGGACCTGAATTGAGTATTAGAGCATGCAACAACGCGCCAAAGTGTCCTGACACTCACGCTGCTCCCATCTTGAATATTCTCTCGTTTCAGAGACTTATCAAGTGATTGTTCCAAGTGTGAAAGATTTCTTGCCACCCCAGCGAGAATCAATGGAGGGTAAATAGGCAAGCGCGATGTCAGTGACTCGACGCGACAGCAGGCAGAAACACGCTATCACGTGAACCGCCACTAGCTTTACCTCCTCTTACAATTGCATCCCTGGCAAAGACCCCGAAACCACCGAAAGCTTGGACTTAAAACTTAAAGCCTCCACTAGCTTAGGTAACATTGGATCCATCGGGAATCGGTCGAAGAATCAAGTTTGTCGTTCGGTTCATGATGGGACCGAAACTGGTGGCAAGGAATATATCTTCTCCTTTTCTCCTTTTCCCCTTATACAACTCACTCGGTAAAAAACCAGCCAAAGATGATAACTGAAAGCCTATTTGCTGCAACGTCGTCAGGGTAGGTCACCGCGGATCATCTACTTTCTCAGTATGCGGCTCTGAAAGACCCTGGATCGCTAACACATGCCTTCAAGCGTCAATCTCTCCAACTCCGATCAAAGCCGATCGGTCGGTGGAGATCCTTTTGCCGACCATCAATCCTCTGGACCGACCCCTCTTCAAGTAGCAATTGCACGACATCGCACTGGAATTTTGACTGCAACCGTTGCTGGACACTTTGCGCATTGGCAATATCTTACGCGGTTTCGTCGAATTAATGTCCAGGCTACTGCGAATCGAGCTCCTCTTGCACGGCTCGGTTTGGCCTGGGGCCTCGTATACCTCGGCGTCTTGAGCACTATCACTGTGGCTCAGCGCAAAGTGTCAAAGAATACTGATCCTCTTTTCTCGCCTATAGAGTCTACAAAAATAGTCTCATAATGTCGGCTGATTTCTGGGCTGGCTATCTCAGTGGTGCTGTTGGAATCATCATCGGAAATCCTCTTGATGTGATCAAAGTTCGACTTCAAGCACAACATACCAGTCCAGTGACGAACCCGCCTGTTGGTTCGATCCCTACAGGAACAACAGCAGCGGCTTCAACCATCAACCAGAGTGCATCTTTCAGCACGCGGTACCTCGGATCATACGCCTCCTTGGTGACTGGAACTGCAGCACCAATTCTCGGTTACGGTGCGCTGAACGCCTTACTCTTTGTTTCTTATAACCGAACCGAGGCGGCATTAAATAGCGTATTCTCAACATCTGGAAACTTGTGGAATACCTGGCTTGCTGGGGCGGTGGGCGGTCTTGCAACTTGGGTCGTTAGCACCCCCACCGAACTGATCAAGTGCAGGGCGCAGCTGGCATCCTCTCCAACCTCAAGCTGGGCTATCACCAAGGATATCTGGAAAAAAGAAGGTGCTCGAGGTCTTTACTTCGGCGGAACTGTGACTGCTATCCGGGATAGCGTTGGTTATGGCTTTTACTTCTGGTCCTACGAGCTGACTACCCGTTGGCTGGCCACGGAACAGGGCGAAGAAACCTCTTTGCAACACGAGGCCGCCAAAGTTCTCCTCTGCGGAGGACTAGCTGGTGTCGCAACTTGGGCGAGCATATTTCCACTCGATGTTATCAAGACTAGGGTTCAGGCACAGACCCTTGGCGGACAAGCAGAAACAACACCCCTTCTGCAACCCAACGTAGCGTCACAAACCAAACGGGCTGGCGCAATACAGGTCGCACGTGAGGCGTACCGGGAGGGAGGCTCTCGTGTTTTCTTTAGAGGGTTGACTGTCTGTAGCGTGCGAGCTTTCATAGTGAATGCTGTCCAGTGGGCGGTTTACGAATGGGTCATGTTCGAACTCGGGCATGGACGGAAGAAGACAGTGGCCAACGAGCCTAGGGTAGAGATGGTACAAACATGATGCATGAGGTCTTCAATGTGCTCAAATGAGGACCAGACCATTGCGGCAAATCTTTGTAATGACACCATGCCATGCAGTCGGATATTCAGCATCGACCCAGCTTCCAGGCAATCTGCCACGGCCCTGTCCACACCCCATCATGATTTTTGTCAGGCGACCATCAATTTTCCGATCAGGACTTACGAGCTGCGCAACACATTCCCAACCCCTAGCAGTAATTGTACCTTCTTGCTGCTTTATGCGGGCAACGTTGGGCGCTTCGTGATGGATGACAAATCTGGATCACTCAGACGAGCCATGGCCAACTTGACGAAAAAGAACTCTGGCCACACGGCCCGCCAACAGCTAGGTGAAGGGCAAGGGCCAATGTCATCTGGGAAGCCGGGAAGTCTGTCTGTGATGCAGATGAAAGGGACACATCGTCAATCGATCAGTACAATCTAATACTACTACAAATCGTCTCAGAATCGTTCCAAGATATTATTTGGTGAATTTAGCCATTACTCCAATCCTAACGCACAGAAAGTTAACCTAGTTTTCGCCCTCTTGATCTTGAATAGGATACCTGGGCGCCTTTAATCCATGTTTGTTACCAACTGCTGCTCACTAGTCTCAAACAGTGCTGTTTTCTTTGTTGGATGGCTTGACCTCACGCCAACCTTCAAGCCCTGCCTTGTCTTTCCACTTTTGGGTATCCTCGTTGTATTGCTCCAACCATTTAGCCATGGCATCACTGGCCTGTGCAACAATGTCTGTTTTCGCTTGGCGCGCATCTGCTGCAACCCTTTCGAGTTTCTTGTTTGAGTTACTCCCGATCTGCTCGTCGCGCTCCTTTCTCTTCCTCTCCCGGTCGGCCAACCATTCTTTCCTCCCAGCCAGATATTTGGCGCTGTGTCCTAAACCAGCACTTTCGTGGGAGATGCCCTTGTGGGGTCTGTCGAGAGGAGGAGCAGTGAAGAAGAGAACTCGGCCAGAACTGTCATGTTGAAATGACTCTCGCAACTCCTTTGGCATCGCATCGTTCATATTGTCGGGAAGTGCGTAGACCTCTGGTGGTCTTGGTGGGTTATACACATTGCCACCCTGCATAGGCATCCCTGGTGCAGCCGGCATTGGACTGCGAGCGACTGGAGTGGCCTGCACTTGGTTGTATGCCTGGGTCATGTGGTTTGGCATAGGTGTTTGCTGATGCATAGGAGGCACCGATTGCCCATAGTTAGGGGCGAATCCTTGTGCATATCCTGCCTGTGAGTGCTGAGGTTGGTGTTGATATTGCACAGGTCGTACAGACACTTGAGGCTGAGCACCCAGGTGAGGTTGATGTGGAATAGGGACTGGAGTCTGTTGAACTTGTGCTGGCTGGGCGCCAGGAGTGACTGGCTGAAAGTGAGGTGTCATGTGAGCATTGTATGGAACGGGCGAAGGTGAAGGACCTCCAGGATAGGATATTGAAGGATGTCTCCCGGAATGATCACTAGGAATGCCACCAGGCACTGACAACATTGAAGCGCGCCGGCCAGAATCAGCGCCAGCATCAGGTAGTGGGACCGCCGACATGGCTTGTGGCGGAGGGGTGGGCACTGGCGGTGGTGATTCCTAGAAAGTTATGGTTAGTTGATTAAAGTGAGACGAAAGAAAGCCTGAGGCATGCATGAATCACGATCAAGAATCAGGCGTTGAAGCTGAGAAGGAAAAAAAGGCGTTGGCGGGCAGGGATTATGTAGGGCGTTCGTTTGCTGATAACGAATACATCGATGGCCAGCCGAGTCATGGCATGGCATGGCAGGACAGAAGAAACGAAAGAACAGATGCGCTTCACTTACATTGGCCTCCCGTTTACGGCGATGTACGGCTCCAACAATAGGCGGGGCATTTGGGCTTCCCCATGTTGGCTTGGGGAGTTCATCTGTCTCCTTTGCATCTTCGCGGAGCAAATGCTTAATAGGGCTGGGAATCTTCTTCATGCGCCGAGGCACATCAAAGAGGTCCATTTCATAGTCCTTGTCGCGTACCTCGTCTGGGACACAGCTTGCCCACGTCTTGATCTTGTTGAATGTGAACTTCTCCTCGTTGTAGCGTGATTCACACACATAAATTTCCTTGTCCAGAGGAAATCCTCGAGGTCGCCCTTTATTGAATCGGGTCACGAACATGACAAAGCATCGGTCCAAGACCTCTTCAATTTGATGATCCCGATATTGACCTGTCTTGACGACTTCATGCTCGAAGAAATGCTTCTCATATCGATGTACAGTCTGTTCTGGTCGGTAGTACCAGCAGGCATTGATCCATCTTTGGCCGGCACGGTCTTGCCAAGTTCGATAGATTTGCGCCACGGTGGGCTTGGCCAGGTCGTTAGGATTTCTGATGTGAACCCAATCACCTATATTCATGTTAGCGGCGTAACAACACTGGAAACGCATTACACAGTGGTATCTCTATGTACGTACCGACTTTCCAGGACTGCCCGTTATGCTGGATCTCTGCCAACGGTAACTTGCCGTCTTCGTCTCGGAAATCATCATCAGGTTTGGCCTTCTCCTGTTCGGCTAAAAAGATAGCCTCCTTCTGTAGCTCAACCGCGGCCTTGTACACTTCGCTGTCATCCTCATTATACCGCTTGGCATTCTCAAACATGAGATTGAGGTCCTGAAGAACATGGTCGATGCTTTGATACTTCTTCCGCTTGGCCTTTTTCTTGATGTTGTCGAGAGCGATGGGGTTTAGTATCGTTGTATAGTAATCGGGTACAGCTGCTTTGTCTGGTAGCTTCTCAAAAGGATGAACAAGGAGATTTCCTGCATCATCCTTGGGCTTTCTCAATCCCTTCAATAGTGAAGCGATGCGGGCTTCGTTCGGCGTAAGAACACTAGGAGGTCGGCCTCTTCGTTTGTGCGAATCATCTTCGTAGTCTTTGTCCTGATCTCTTCGACCAGCGCCACGTCGTCTTCGTCCCCTGCGTCGGCCGCCTTCATCGTCTGAATCATCATCTTCATCCTCATCTTCTTCTTCATCTTCATCCTCCTCCTCTTCGTCTTCCTCGTCTTCGTCGTCATCCTCTGCTGGTGGAGACTCTTCCGCAGGTGGTAATTCGCCCAGATCTGGCAACTGCGCATCATTGGCATTGATGTGGCCCTTTTCTACCAGCTTCTTGAGTTCTTGGACAAGAATTTCCCGAAGACGAACTGCGGCACCGAAAATAGGAGCGGAGGGTCGGTTGTAAACTTGAGCGTTGTGACAGATTTGCGCAACATCCTTGACGAACTCGGCAAATGAGCTGTATTGTTTCTTCTGAGTTTTGCCCTATCATTTTGGTCAATGATCCATATACCAGCTACCAAGACTGCATAAAACCTACTCGGATGGTACTGAAAGCAATGGGTTCGGCGATGATTTCGAAATAATCGGGCAACGTCCGTCTATTCGGGATGCGCTGGAAGCCAGCAGCAAGCTGCTCGCCACTATAACTCTGTCAGAATCACCCAATCCTCTCCTGCACTCGAGAGGGGAAGCATACTCATCCTGAACGCTGCATAGATAGGTCGAGAGATTATGGATCAAGCGATACATATCGGGACGGCCTTCATCGTCCACCTCACCTTCTGCGTCCTCTTCACCTTCGGCATCTTCGTCACCTTCCGCGTCCATATCTACGTCAGGGTCGCCTTCGGCATCGACATCATCGTCCGGTGTATCCTTCATCTCGACGTCCACGGAGGCAGTTTTTGCTTCTATAGATTCGCGCACCTCTGGCGCGTTCGCCCTCCGACTGGACATGACAGGCTCGTGAGACCACTCGGGTCCGGTCGCAATGCGGCAAATCGAGGCGTTAACGGCGCGTACTATTCGCGTTGGTCAAGTTAATCTATATTGTGGTATTCAGTTGCTGAGACGGGTTGTACTGCGAAATCACGGCAGCGGGAGGAAGCTGTAATTAAAGAGTGCCTGTGTACTATTCCTGAGCTTGATTGAAAGTGCGACTGCCCTGGAGAGCGCGTGCATTTGCGCGCGACTTCTCGTGCCGTAATTGGTTAGAGTGGTTGTGCATTTATAAAAGCGGGTCCCAATTGGCTGGCACTTGACACATGGTTGTGATGTTGGTGCCGGCTTTCATCCAGATCATTGATTCAGTCAGGCTCGATTTAGCCTTATTGTTTCTGTGATTCATATACACAAATTTGAATATCTATCACTCAAGCTCAGAGAATTCTCGTGTTGTGGTTCCAAACCCAGCTTAAAACGGATTCAGTGCCTCACTTTCCTGTTGCTTCCTTTCAATTCCTCGCCTCAGAGTAAAGCAGCCCCTCCCTCACCCATCTCGAACAAGTTTCACCCAAGCACATTAATCACCCACTATCCGCAGCGAGAAAACCCAAGAAATTGTCATCTTACATTGAATCTTGCACCTAATCACAGTCATGCGAGCTCGTTATAAAGGTCCAGCCGGTACCGGTATCCTCGAGATACCCGATGATGCCACTGTTAAAGTGCTATTTGATGAACTTCGAGCCAAGACAGGAATTACCAACTTTGGCATAAAATATGGCCCTCCTATGGCTATGAAGGCTCTTGAAGCTAGCCAAAGTGATCAAATTGCTCGATCTCTTGGTCTTCATGGTGAGACACTCACTATCGTACCCGAGGACGTACCACCACCCGCACCTACTGCGCCGCTTCAAACTGGCGCTGCGCAATATCAAGCAATGACATCTCGTGCAGCAAAACGGAATGAGAGCCCAGAGGATGTCAACGTTCCGTGGCCAGAACAGGGTGGAACACTACGTAAGTGATAACCTTTTGTTAGCCTCCAGAGACTATTGTTGTTAACGGCATGTAGTTCTAAGAGTGATGCCCAGCGATAACAGCTGTTTATTCACAGCTTTTGGTGGTGCTCTGCAAGATCAGATCCCCGCTCAACGGTTGAGAAGGATGATGGCTGACTACATTGTTGAACATCCCGAGGATTACTCAGAAGCTGTCCTCGGTAGCCCTGCCAGCCAATATTGCCGCAGTATTCAAGACCCTGACCGATGGGGAGGCGGTATTGAACTGAGCATCTTATCCTCCATCTTCGATATCCAGATCTGCACGTTTGATGTCCAGGTTAGTCGAAATGTTATTCTGCACCGCTCCTCACTGACATTGAAGATTACAGGCCCAAAACCTGATCAACTTCGGAGAGGATAAGAGAGATCGCTGTATTCTTGTTTATTCAGGAATTCACTATGACCGAGTTGCCTTCAGCCTGTCTGACTACCCACATGACTCGCCTACTTACCCCCCTGAGATGGATCGAACTGTTTGGCCGACTGATGACGATGAGGTACTCGAAAAGACCAGAGAGCTCGTCGAGAAGCTCAACAAGGCGCACTACTACACTGATACGGAAGGACTGATTCTCCGATGTGATGTGCCGGGATGTGACTGGATAGGTAGCGGCCAGCGTGAGGGACAGAAGCATGCAGAACTCACTGGACACGTGGATCTGAGTGAAATCCAAGACGAAGGTGACAATGTGCTCCGGAAGTGCGACACACCTGGATGTGATTTCATCGGCCAAGGTGACAAGGTTATGAGGCAGCATAGTGCAGATACTGCTCATGAGAGATTCTCCATTATTCCGGACTGGTGAGTGGGCACTGACAGAAACATGAAGCCTTCGGTGCTCTTGGTCCTTCTAGACATTTCAAGTAGTTTGTTGAGTTTTTGAACATAGTTAGCGCTTCGAACACCGAAACAAGACATTGCTTTGTAACCATTGCACGCCGCTGAGGTTATTCACAGTAAACCGAGATCAAGTAGACAGATGGTGCGATGCAGCGAAAAGAGGTGTCTTGACATGGCTGAATTTGAGGTATCTATTGGTACAAATGCCATGAGAGAATTGTGTTGTCCACTGAATACCCGACGCAAAACTTGGTAACGGCTGGTATCGCTTCTCAAAACACTTGCTTTCCAACCTTGT
Source organism: Fusarium odoratissimum NRRL 54006 (assembly GCF_000260195.1). Lineage (NCBI taxonomy): Eukaryota > Fungi > Ascomycota > Sordariomycetes > Hypocreales > Nectriaceae > Fusarium > Fusarium odoratissimum. The sequence continues at coordinate 34,701 of NW_022158723.1, read as the reverse complement.
GCCTGGGATTTCGATTAGCCCATCTTGCTGGGACATAGAACATCGGGAAACGGTCATGTGGTTTCGTTGCTCTGCTGGGCGAGGAGGCATTGTGATACGTCTTTGTTTTTGAATGAAAGCATGACCAGAAAAATGGGTTTGGTGATCGCTTTCGATGATAAAAGGTCCTATGCTGAGCAGGGTAGCTACTTTCCGTCCAGGCACATCGAAGGCGACGTCTTTGCCATTCAATTGGCCTTTTTAGAGAGCTCAGGGTTATGTACCGAGTCAATGTTGGCCAGTGAAAGGTTCAGGAACTCATGTTTGTTAGACCAATTCTGCTGTCCCTCAGCAAACTCCTTCATCTGCTGAGGGGGAGGCGGTGGGTCAGTGATCTTGGTGATCAGGTATGCGGTGGATGCTTCGGCAATGCCATAGACGAGTACGCCCACCAGAGGGATTCTGACAAGGATGTAGAATCCCAGACCAAAACCAAACAGAACTCCCTCGCGGCTGCGGAACCAGTTTCGCTTTTGATCCTTTGTAAAGTGAACACGAGCGAAGTATGGTTCAAGCAACTCTCGCATTAAACTTCTGGAAGAGAAGTAGCTCTGGAGGAAGATTACCAGGTACCTTCGAGGGAGGAAAATTCCCGTACCAAAGATGATCGAGGCCGGTCCTAAGCCCACGGCGTTGTTGAAGGTGTAAAAACTGGCTGCGGGCAGGACAAATCGACCGATATATGGTGTGTATGAGATCGCAAAAACTGCTAAAGAAATACCACCCTTGCGAAGGAAGCGGTAGAGAAACATGGAGACAGCCTGAGCGGTACTTTCAGAGTGCGTACTTCCATCGGAGGGACGGTGCATCTTGAGGTTAGGATAATACATATCCCGAAGCTCTGAAGGCTTGTCACCACGGTGCTTTTGAACATAGGTCATATCAACCCATTGCAGTGACTGCATGAAGCTATTTGCAGGTGGTTAGATGCTGTCAAGTGTTTCGTGATGTTTAGTACTCGACTTACAGGTTATCGAGGGTCGGTACAACATAACGCATGAGAGCCATGAGGAAGAAGGGGACTTGGAGGACATATTCTGCGACAAAGTCAAGCCCACCGACGAGAGTATCGTCCCATGTGACGGCATCAAGAGATACAAAGAATGAAATGAACCATAATAACACTTTAATCCCGACAATCTGATTGTGCAGTCAGTAGGGTTACTCTTCTGCTCATGCTGGTAATGAGACTCACGGGTATGGTGACGATTAGTCTAATAGCAAGACCTGCCACAACTGCAATGGCAGCTTGACGATAGTGATCGGTTGTGAAAAGTGCCGGATTCTGTAGTGCTCGATGGGCTATATTGTTGGTTAGTAATGGGCAAAAGGCATAATGCCATATGGTGGTACTCACCTCCCACCAGAGTGAGCTGAGCGCCACGTATTACGGTGTTGGGATCGAAGTGAGAGAGATCGAATTTTTCCTCAAGCTTCTCCTTCAACTTGTCCTTATCAAGTTGAGTCTTTTCGTTAGACGACATCTTGAGAGCTGAAGCTAGGTATGGGAAGCTGAAGGGTATGAGGGAGACCAAGCTGTAGGCGCCCAGAGCTCAAGTTGAGCTTGTGTCGACGGGCTGAATTTTAGTGAATACACTGTATCAGACACGGAATTTTGCCTGCCCCTCTGAAGAGAATGAAGGGTCTTTTTGAGACTGTTGAGAATTTGGCAGTCTCAGGTTCTGGTTAAGAAATGAAGGTAGTAGTGATATTCAGGAACACGAGTTCGGAACCTTGGAATGGTAAGACTGTAAGGTGACGTAAGTATCGTGAACCAATTGAAGCTTACGCCAGATTGGCTGCTGAGTTAGCTCTTTGCCCAGCTATGGGTGTATCCACAAGAGAACAAGAATGACATGTGATATGTGAGAACTACAAGACAAATACTATTCTTTGAAGATTGTCTTTGGGAGAGCCGCAATCCTCTCGAAATTACAGGACACAGCAACGTGAACATATTTTTGAAGAAAGCCCTCATGACCGAGACAAGCGCTCATAACATGGAACCTCGTTTTGCTGTGTCCTCCAACCTCCACTTAAACCAGTTGTGATTGCTCCGCCACCTCTTTATGGCTGGCTGGGGTAGGACAACTGCATCCAAGTGGCGTTCGCAGCTATGTATGCAAGGTCAAGCTTACATCCATCCATTAACTTCGTAGGTAAACAAAGAAATGTACCATAAGAGGGACAGCCAAGTTCAAACTCGTCAACGTTCTTGTATGGAGCGTTGAGTTCATCGGACGATAAAGCTTGGACATGAGCAAATTCTCATCGTATGACAACTCAAATCTCTTACACCAAACGTTTTACAGAACTCGAGTAGCATGGGCTTGAACTCGCTGTGCACAAAAATGTCCCGAGTTTGTTGAACAGCTCTAGCTCAATCAAGGGATCGAGGAGCGGGACGACGGGATCATCAGCGGGCCTAGGAATGTGTATGCGGATGACTAAGGCTGCACCCCTCTACACTCCCCTGTAGATTAGGTGCAGCACAGTAGATGGCTGGGCCAGATTCCATCCGCCGCGCCTCAGCACTACGGAACGGAAGTTGAGGGAGCGAACAGAACAGAAAAGAAAGGACCTTCCTACACTCGGGTCGTTCGATAACGATAAAGATAACATAACACCCAAGAACCCGCCCCTATTCGTTATTCTCCCCCTTCGAGCTTGCGTTTCCCCTCCATACCTCCAACTACCTACCCTGCGTAGTCTCCCTTCCACTGAGGCGTTGGTTGGTCAGGGGACTCGACTCGCGATCCATCAACTCGTCACGACCCGGCGCGAGAACCACAACTCGACCAACATCCACGGCGGGCGCGCAGCCATGAACGATCTTCCCTGTTTGTCTCTTCGAGATGTTTGAGATGTAGCCAGGTCGAACAAATATTTGCGCTATCAAAAAAGAACAAACTGCCGCGACGTCACATCCTTATCATGGATGATTCGGGTGACGATTTGGCGGCTCGGGGGCCCAGACGAGTATCAACCGCCCCTATGCCTTCAAGAGGTTCCACGGAACCAGAAACACCCGATTCAGATCTTGTCGAAACACTCTACAGCCATCCAAATGTCAAGATAATATCCTTTACGGCCACCGGCCGAGCCTATGCGAGGAGTCCTGGAGGGCCCGCCTTGAGCAATGTTGATCCACCAAGTTCTTTGTCATGGTCCTCACAGCTCGAGAGAACCATCGCTGTAGGTGAGTTGACAAATGAATACCTACGTATGCACCGCTAGTTACTAAGTAAAGCACATAGGACCCTTTCGCATATATCGAGCCCCAAGATCGGTAGCCTTTTTGAGCTGCGGTTCTGCACTACAACCAATTCTACGAAAAAGCCAGTGCTGGTGTATAGACGAGGTCAATAGTAGATTCGTCCTGCAAATACGGCGACCGAATTACTGGAGAATAGAACTTCCAGTCGATGACCCCAAAGATCAACAGCGAGCCGAAGAACTGAGAGAAGTGTTGGACAAGATTCTACAATTTGAAAAGACTGAATGCCCTTTCAAGCGCACCTTTACTGTCGATTTGCCAGAGCAGGTTCCCGTCACAATCCTGCCCTGGACGCCGCGCGCACAACCTATAACCCCTTCCGAGGAGGCAACACCAGCATCCTCTACAGACTCACGAAGGTCATCCTTTGTTGGGAGAGCTTCTACACCTACTCCATTAATTCCTAGACAGCCCAGAGATATACCAACGAGCCCGATACCAACCAGACCTGAAAGCGCGGCATCTAACGTGGTGCCTTCCAACATATCTCTTTATGAGGAGTATGGAATGAATCTCGACCCTCTGCAACCGTTAGGTACAGGGAATGCCGGCACGGGACCCTTGGAGGCTGTCCCAGAACGCCCAGGTGAACTAGGCTCTTCAGATATGCTCGAGTCTCACGATAGGTCATCTGTACTCTCTTCCAGTCCCACGGATGATGATTCCTCCGTGTATCAACTCCACGAAGGCTCTGGAAATCGAGGTGGCAATATGAAGGCCAGGCTACGACGACGAACTGGGAACTTCACAACAAGATCTGCTACGATGCCACCACACATGATGCCAACACTGGATAAGTCTGCACCGTCGGCTTCCATGTCAAGGGAGCCTCTCTTAAGAAGTGTATCGGAAACAACAAGAAAGCCGACTGGCCGTACTGCAGATACCATCTCTTCTCCCCAGAAGAAGAATAAAGGAGATGTGAAGCCCTCCCAGTCGCCGCAGCAAAAGGGCAATGCTCAACAACCGAGATTACTACGTAGAGATAGCGAGGAATCTTTCCATAGTGTTGAGTCATGGCATTCGTCTGGAGCTCCACAGCATCCTTCGCCTCCAACTTCTCAAGCAGAATCTTCTCTGGAGGCAAATAATGACTCGTACGAGGCAGATAGACTGTCAGCGGGCAAAAGAAATAAATCATCACATAGCAGGGGTAGTTCTCCCATGCCATGCGCATGGGAGTCCGACTCTGATGATGATAGCGAAACATCCGACGAAAGCTCATCGTCGGATGCAGATTCAGTGAGAGAGCTCAAAAATGATGCCTTCCCCAAACTTGACGCCGGCCCGTCGACAGCAGCTATGACTGCACCGCAGCGGCCATTCGTTCCACGCCATAGAGCGACGACCGGTAGTATTTCTGTAAGGCGACGCGCCCTGTCACCTCTGCCACCAGCAGCCAACCTCTTCACACCTGCTTCAACCATGGAACGGAGACCATACAGGAGTAAGTTGGAGACGGTTAAGAACCTTCCAATGGCTATCATTGCGAAGACTTACGAGATGATCTTGGGTCCTCCCAGCTCTCTCATCCGCCTAATCCTCAAGGTGGCAGCTAAGATTGCTTCTGGACAATGGCGAGGTCTCGTATATGGGTATGGTGAGGATGGCGAAGAAATACCAGTGCAGTGGGATTACTCTGAGGGAGAATTCAGCGACTGGAGTGATGATGAACACGATCAACACGATCGCAGTCATAACCAAGGGAAGCGAGAGCATCGGCATAGCAGACACCGCAGCAGTGGCCAAGATATGACAGCAGACGATGAGATGCGCAGGCGGCCCTCATCCTCAGACGATAGCCGAAGCTGGGGCGTTGATTGATCAATCAAGTGTGATGTGCTTAGTACGTGCTATGCTTATGCTGTATGATGTTGAAAGGTCCGTATTGAGAACGTTTCTATGAATGAGATGCAGTGGAATATTGCGGTGTGGCGGGACGTTTTGGTTGGGCGCATGGGATAGGACCAGCCGGCGCTCACTGTAGGGTTCAATATATGGATGGAGTTTTATACATTTCTTCAAGATCTATCTATTGGAGCTCAGGAGTTCGTATGAGCGAGCCACTTTGGCATTTATTCAACATTTAATTGTACACTATAGCTTTATTTCATGAACATGATGATACTCTACTCTACTACATTTACTTCCTTGGCACCTTCATGAACGAACCGCACGTTTACAAATTTCTAGCTCCATGATTTCTCGCGGGCTTTGACAGATCTTCCAGGCACACATGGGACATCTACAAAGAGACGGGATGTGAGCTGAATGGTAGGCATGTACCGATAGGCAGCCGCAAGTGAATAAGCAATGCGATGAATACGGGGCAATGCGAGATAAGTCATACGGAATTGAAGTGCCTCGCCCACTGACAACGGGTCAGAAAGACGTGTTGGGATTGGATGGTTTGCTGTATGACCCGCCTACTAGGGAATCGTATTCCTCGCATTCATCCACGATTGGTCAATTACTGGCACCACGGGGCTGAAGAGTGATGGTATCGGCCGAAGATGCACTGAAATGACATGGGGAGTTATGATGATTAAAGGGACCTTGTTATTGATCTTATCGTCATGGCTGAGTATATAAGTTGGAATATGTCTCTTCGTTTTGAGACTGTAGAGTCTCGATGTAAAGAAAAACACGGCGGGAGGACTCGTAACACTTATACGCACTTGTTATTGAGACACCATCATGTCTGACGGGAAATATGGTACGACATCCAATTTCATGGTTAAAAACTGATAAAATCGTTGGAAACTGACCACATATTAGTTGATGGGAGCTACTGGTTCTATGCCCCTCATAAGGGTGCCGCCATCTTCTTCTGCCTCGCTTTCTGTTGCACAGGATGCTTCCACATATGGCAGTGCAAGTGAGACTCCAGCCCAATCCATCATAGAAAGTATGGAAGAGCTAGAAGACTTATGGTAACTGATCTTCTTTTGCAGACTGTATAAGTGTTGGAAGTTGACACCTCTGTTCTCATTCTGCTCTCTTCTGTTCACTACCGGCTTCGCACTTCGGGTATATGGAGCTTTTCACTATGACAACCTCGAAATTTTCATCGCTAGTGTCTGTATCACTTATGCAGCGCCGTAGGTTACTCCAGTACTCGAGACTCGACCGTGGTGTAGCATGCTGACCCTCCCGTCCGCAGACCACTACTGGAGCTTCAGAACTATCGCATCCTCGGTCGAATCTTGTACTACGTCCCGTACAACTCACCCATCCACCCTGGGCGTGTCCTGACAACCTTTGGTTTTATCTCAGGCATCGTTGAGGCTCTGAATGGCTGGGGTGCTTCATACTCGGCGAATCAATCGTTGACCGACAGCGAGATTGAGATAGGTCATGCTCTGATCAAGACCTCATTACTCTTACAGATTGTCGTGGCAATGCTGTTCATTATGCTGGCTGTCACGTTCCACCGTCGATGTGTTGTTGCTGACATCACGAACGAGCGACTCTACAAGCCACTATGGACTTTGTATACGAGCATGACCCTTATTCTTGCGCGAACCATATATCGCATCGTGGAATACTTCAGTGTTGCGGAACTCAGGTACGGTCCAGGCTTCGACCCAGCAAAAATTAGCCCTATCGTGAGATACGAGTGGTTCTTCTATGTGTTTGAGGCAGCTCTTATGCTTTGCAACCTTGTCATGTTCAATATACGGCATCCCCGGCGATACCTTCCCAAAAACAACAAGATTTACCTCTCCACAGACGGCGTTACAGAGATTGAGGGCCCTGGATACAAGGACCCAAGGAAGTTGTGGCAAACCCTTATCGATCCTTTCGATATTCAGGGGTTGGTAACTGGTCGTGGCCGGGAAACTGACAAGTTCTGGGAAACGGGCCACGGGCGGCCGACAGACTCGACTAAAACTGTGGGAGTAAAGACTGAAACTGTTTAGTAGGGTTTTCCAGAGCTGTTTCAGAGGATACAGGCGGTCGTGTTACATTAGAGGATTGCTTTTTGAGTGGGATTCGGGATGGTTGACAGGATGCTCAGCGTATGTTGGGTACCTAATTAGCGCTTTTCCTGTGAACTGACTAAGGTAGAGCTGGGAGATAAGAGTTGATACATAGACAAAATACTTGTCTCACCGCATGCCCATCCTATATGAGCCTCAGCAGTGTGGCTTGTCACAAGAACAGGCGTTTTGGTCAAGATTGAATTGACACAACATTAGTACCTGTACACTGAAACAATGCATGGATCGGGACAAAACGAGACAATAGCAATGTCGAAGAATCAAAGCAACAAGCTCGGGTCATGATGTTTGGGTTGTTGCCCTATTAAATGAGCTTTCAATGCCGACGCAAATTGCAAAATGGGTCAAATATCTATACCCATAGCCCACTCAAGCTATAGGCGCATCTGAATTGGTATTTGATGCGGGCGAGCGAATCAAATCAAGGTAAATTGACGAGAAGGAATGATGAAATGGCCCTTTCGGCGTTTTTATTTAACTGAGACAATCCATGTGATCCTTCATCGACGAAGGATCGGAAGGGGGAACACAGCCTCTTCAACCCCAGAATTGTAAATTCAATAGAATTGGCTGGGCAGAATAGAAAGTGCATACGATACATATCTGTTTTTGCAAATGTAAAATTTTCTATGTTACAGTATGTATTAGTTTTCACATATTACCGCACGGTAAATCATCTTGTATTTGTGATGTATGTTTGATTGTGAGGTTGTCGATGCGGTCAGTGTTTACAGGGGGTTCCCAAGAATGTTTCTAGAAAGGACGCATAGAGTGGGATTTGGTTGACCCTGTACGTTGATCCTGGCGATCCTGATTCTGTCATCCAAAAGACTCCGCAAGCCTATTTCGATGTCGTTGATGCTGCAAAAGCCGTCAAAGACTTTATATCCGCAGTTGCAATTTACTTTTTCGCATATCGATTTCGCTAATTAGGTTTAGATGAGCCAAAAATAAACACGTTCTAACGAGGACGTGCTCGTTTTGGAAATACCTTCGCCACACCTTGCGGTCACTTTTGCAAGCCTCAATCAGTTTTTAGCGTGGGATTGCGGGGGGCCCTTGGCTTCTGGTGCAAATGAGAAGCGAATCCGCTAGGCTTATTGAGGTGCTACAGCTCGTTTCGGGCAACATCTTGTACCCGTTCGTCCCTTCGTAGTAGAAACACACGACCTCAGTTAATTATGTGTCTTTGGCCTCGCTCTCCCTGAGTAATGGTTCTTTATGTGCTGAGCATGAATATCTAGCGGGCCACAATAATTAGTGCATACGTCAGTGCATCGATGTTCTGTTTTGACAAACGCCAAGAAACAGATCCTCATCATCCTTGTCCCGCGACATCCTTAGCTTCCTCCACGGACGCCGTGCAGGCCCCGTATCAGACGGCGGCCGATAGCTTGAAGCGGCCATAGCCATCTTTCAGTTCAGCTCACCAGAGCTCCTCCTAGTCAGGCCAGGTCAGGTGGCAATCAAGGACCAGCCTGGGCCTAATACAAGACATTCTACTAGGACCTTTGAAGCTGAATCTATCATTCTATCCCTTGACAAGCTGTACATTCACTGTACAACAGCCCGGGGCTTCGCTGTATCACTACCAACAACACAAGGGCTTCGCCTCTTTTGCTCCTTACCTCACCTCAGATTAAGGAACCTCGGTCTTTTTCTGACCACGCTAAAGACCAGAGGCGGAGAAGAGTTCTAAGCCTCCTACTGGAGCAAGCAACTCCATATACTTATCCATCCATCCATCTCACACACCTTGACGACTTTGTTCCATTCCTTTTGTTCTTCTCTCTCTCCTCTGCCAAATTCTCTAAGCACTGCTGGCTATTGTCCACCCAAGCCGGACATTGCGTTTGTTACAACACGTCTGTTATGATCTGACGCCTGTCACAGAGTCTCTCACCACTAACGATTTCGCCCACCAAATCTTTCTGAATCCACTACATTCGATCCATCACATTACCCCCTGGTGAATCTGTTGCTAGTTCGACGTAACGTTACGATCAGTATCTTTCAGCCGCCATCTCCCACCAGTTGCCATCATGGGGGAACGACCAGGCATTTACGTTCATCTGGAAATGGGCGTCCCACTGCCCAAAATCATGTCCAAGGACCGACACATTACTTATGTATCAAAGAGCATGCGCGACCGAGCCAACCAATTCCCTCGCCAACTACCTCCAACAAATACCAACTATCTCAACGCTCCCGCACAGTATCAGGTTGCTCACCAACAAATGCCAACCCAAGCCCAGCAACCACAGACCCAACCACAGCAACAGTTCACTCACCCCATAAACAACCTCTCTCCCAATAATTACAGCAGAGATCCAGTGCCGGTTGGCATGGCCCATGAACCCACATATCAGCCATATCGTCCTCAACAGGCACAACACCACATCAGAGAGTATTATGCACCAGCTGCCCCAGCGCAACAACAGCAGCGAGAGACTCACCCCGAGGAGCTGCGACTAAGCTCCAGATCCGCGGAAAGAAGTTCTCACGAGCGTGGAAGGTCTGCGCCCCCTCCTTTGAACAGCAGTCCCTGGGATGTGACCTCGAACAATTCAGGAGGCGAGCCCCAAGTTTGGAAAGCTTTGCCTGCAACGCCGAATCAGTTCCGACTCGGAGAGGGCGACATGCCATGGGACGGCTGGAATTTCCCTATGGGATTCAATGATAACAACGGAGATGACGACAACAACGAAGGGGGAGAGAACCGCACTCGTTCGCGTGAGGCCAGCCTCCGAGCAACATGGGGACCCGAGTTCCCAGGAGAACCATCACGATATGTCCAGCCTGTGCAAGTGGATGATCGAGCGCGAGGCAAGGCCAAAGACATACAGTCATTAGCTTCAGCACTGATGACAGTCGATAACGGGTTTGAAGACCAGTGGTGGTATCAGGGACCACGTCTCGTCCATCTTGATGGAACAACAGTCATGGTGCCTACAGCTGTTCCAAAGTCCAGCTTTCACCCAGACCATCAACAAAGCTCGGTAGGATGGGCTGTCTCGCGCGAAGAAGAGCAACGACAGAAGGACCTCAAATATCAGCATCAGCTACAACAGAGTCGCCGCGAACAGGAGCAGCAGCGATATCAGCGTAACCGACAAAGGCATCTATCTCTCCAGGAAGAGCAACTCGTATCTTTTGTCTCACCAAATACATCTTTCCAGCCTGTATCACCTCGATCGAGCCTTGCAGATATTGTGTCGCCTTTGAGCGACTATCCGAGTCCGCTGTCGAGTTATGGGGGACTGAGACGATCTTTGACCACGAGATCAGATGAACTTCACATATAGATTCCCCTGGACGCGACCTTTACCACTGTTGGGAAATATGACAAGTACCGCGACGCATTGGCTTATGACAAAGTCAAAATGGTTCAATGAGGAACATACATGGTTCCCCTGTCATGGCGAAATAGTTATTGGTTTGCGAGTCAAAAAGCTTTACCCCAGAGGATATTCAGGTCTCATGAATGAGAGAGTTACCATGTCATATGTTTTCAGGCGCTCAGAAGATGTCTATGGTGATCCTATATAGGGTGGCGTTCACAAAGGGTTTGGCATCTTTTAGATACCTTTTTGATTTGGGTGCGAGGAAAAGACTTAATTGACCGTTTAAATGACGAAAACCGTTGTTTAGTTCTGATATAATAGCTCTCGTCTAGTGATTATTGTGCAGTAAGCCGCTCGAAGCCGACAACAACGTGATCAAAGTAACTGATTCTGGGCCTTGAAGTGGGACCAATGAAGATAAAAGTGAATTGAATGTTGATTGAGTTTCGGGCATTCATAGGAAGCGGCAGGAACCTCAGATAGTGAACCATCAAGGTGAGTGTTCTGATATGCGGTCATCATGCATAAAGTGGTCAAGGTGAAGCTCTCACCGGGTCTTTCGGTAGCAGCTTTCCTTCTTCGTTCCGTCCCTTCTAGAGAATTAACATGACTTGAAGTTGAGCAGAAGCCCATTGGCTCAATTACAGCGGGTGAATCCGGATGCCATTGGCTGCTCGGCTAAGCCGTCGGGCATCAGGTATTGAAATGGTTGATTCAAGCCAATCAGCAGCTGACGGAACTCATGGAAACCTCCTGTTATGCCGGACATGTACCTCCTAGGTTATTTATGGCTGCGCTACACCGTCTTGGGAACCTCGGTGTACCTCAACGCTAACGCATACGTTAACTGGCTTTTTTTCTGCTTCCCCCAAAGCTTGCCGATACTTGTTTGTGAGTGGAACATCGCGAATCATTGTCCGAGCTTGTCTCATCCGTGTGTAGTTTCGTTTTTCCCTCCTGACCTGCATTCTAAAGATCTCCACCTCCATAATACGCAACAACCCGCGATCCTCCCCGTCGCATCCTCTCCTCTCCTCGACAATCCCTCTCACAGTCCTTCAAAATGCTCTCAAGAAGTATAGCTACCGCCGCCCGTATGGTGCCCGCCACCAGGGCGCTGAGGCCCCGTTCGCACCCTCTCGTCATGCTTCCCTCCATGATGCAGACCGTTCGCACCTACGCCGATTCCGTCATCAAGGTTCCTCAGATGGCCGAGTCCATTTCCGAGGGTACTCTCAAGCAGTTTTCCAAGAGCATTGGCGATTATGTCGAGCAGGATGAGGAGATCGCTACCATCGAGACCGACAAGGTATGAATGCCGTCATAGCAATATTGAAAACTGTCACCAGGACAGCCTTACTAAAACATCGTCACCAGATTGACGTTGCTGTCAACGCTACCGAGTCTGGTACCATCAAGGAGTTCCTCGTTGCCGAGGAGGATACAGTTACTGTCGGACAAGACCTTGTTCGGATTGAGCTTGGAGGCGCGCCATCCGGTGACAAGAAGGAGGCCCCCAAGGAGGAGTCCAAGGAGCAGCCCCAGAAGTCCGAGTCTGAATCAAAATCCGAATCAAAACCTGAGCCCAAGCAGGAATCCGCTCCTGAGCCCAAGAAGGAGTCTGCTCCTGCTCCCAGCAAGCCCGAGCCTCCCCGACAGGCCGAGAAGAAGGACTCCAAGCCACAGTCTGCCGCTTCCAGCGGTCCCTCTATGGGTAACCGAGAAGAGCGCCGTGTAAGTTGCTAAATGCCATGATGCAGATGTTTTTGAGTCCAGTTCTCGAGTACTAACGGTCTATTAGGTCAAGATGAACCGTATGCGTCTTCGAATTGCCGAGCGTCTCAAGCAGTCCCAAAACACCGCTGCTTCCCTGACCACCTTCAACGAGGTCGACATGTCCAACATCATGGAGTTCCGCAAGCTCTACAAGGAGGACGTTCTCAAGAAGACTGGCGTCAAGCTTGGTTTCATGAGTGCTTTCTCTCGAGCCTGCGTTCTTGCTATGCGCGATCTCCCCGCCGTCAACGCCTCCATTGAGGGACCCAACGGCGGTGACACCATCGTCTACCGCGACTACGTCGATATCAGCGTGGCTGTCGCTACCGAGAAGGGCCTTGTTACCCCTGTCGTCCGAAATGTCGAGTCTATGGACATGATTGGCATTGAGCAATCGATTGCCGATATGGGCAAGAAGGTTGGTCGCAATTGTGCCACGCCCACAAGTAGACTGATGACTGACCATGTGTTTACAGGCTCGTGACAACAAGCTTACTATCGAGGATATGGCTGGTGGCACCTTCACCATCAGCAACGGTGGTGTTTTCGGCTCTCTCATGGGTACTCCCATCATCAACCTCCCCCAGAGTGCAGTTCTTGGCCTCCACGCTATCAAGGAGCGCCCCGTTGCCGTTAACGGCAAGATCGAGATTCGACCCATGATGTACCTTGCTCTTACTTACGACCACCGTCTGCTGGACGGCCGGGAGGCTGTGCAGTTCCTTGTCAAGGTGAAGGAGTACATTGAGGATCCCCGAAGGATGCTCCTGTAAGAGACATTACTGAATGTCAAGCTACTTAATACCCTATAGCATGTAGTCAATAGTCTTGTCGAAGAAATTCGAGGCGCCTTGGCTATCATCTATTGTATACTAAACAAAGATAAAGTATTGAGCATGCATGTTCTCTTGCCAATGTTCATAAACATAGATTTCATCATAGTGATATATCCTTGTTGCTCTGGTGTGGTGAACTTAGCCTGACGAAATTGAAGCGTGCCTCGTTTTGGCTTAGTCCTTTTATTTCGTAAATCATTCGCAAGGTATCCTGTGACTTATTAAGGACCTTATGACCCAGCTTTGTTTGTGATTGCTTGTTTTACCACGCTTGAATCAGATCGAATGAGAACATGTCAGTCCCTGTGAGCGCCCTTTTTGTTATTGACATCCAGAAAGATCTGGCATCCGATGACAAGACCGAAATTCCTCACGCTGAGCGAATACGCGATGCCGGAGAACAAATACTTGAGGTTGCAAGAGGTATCGCTGCCGATCCGAAACCCATCATAGTTTTTGTTCAGCATGAAGAATCGCCTGAGAGTGGTCCTCTTGTAAAGGGTAGCAAACCATGGGAGTTGGTCTTCGAAAACGACCCAAACAATACAAGAGAATTACTCGTGTCAAAGAATCAACGTGAGATTGTTGCACATTCATTCATTATTCATTGCTAACTGTACCTAGGAGACACGTTCAAGTCAAATCCAGATTTAGCTGGTCTCCTCAGGTCGAAGGGCATTCAACACATTGTTGCGTTTGGCATACAGAGCGAGTGCTGTGTGCTGGAAACTTGCAAGGGCGCTCTGGAAGCTGGTTTTCGAGTCACGCTCCTTCAAGGTGCTCACTCTACTTACGACACAAAGAACAAACAAGCCGTTCAAATTGAGGAAGATGTTGAAAATGAACTCAAGGTTCTCGGTGCTTCAGTTACTCCATGGCAAACTGCTATCGGTCAGTGGGCCAACACTGGAGTCTTAGGCTGAGATTGCATAATACATCAAAAGAGTGTTATTTCTATGATAGCTGTCAACTGTTCGTATGCTGCAGTTGCCAGTACGGAATGGCTTGTACTGAAAGATGGTTTCGGTCGTAGCAACAATGTGAAGTGCTGATCCATGCTATTTTTGCAGCCCTTTCAGATTGCGACATGGCGAGAAGGAGTGTGTTGAAGTGGCATTTACAGCCCGAGTCCAGTTATGTTGCGGTGCCATGAATGAATTCGAGGATCGTTATCTGTCATCCCGAGGGAAGTTCGCACAAAAAGAAAAGCCATATCCAGTGAACATCGTGAGCCATGGTGCTCATACTGGCTGTGTCTAAACACACTTGCTAGCCGTTTCGACCATGGCATTCGAGGAGTAAAAGCTTGTTTGCTCGTGTTGCCATATTCTCAGCGCCGTGATTAATGCCATGAGCCGCCATCGCTCTTTGGGACAGTATTGAGCTTCAACGTCGACGAACATCATCCTGAAAGGTTTGGTAAGGCTCATTAACCGCTTGAACGATGTGATAGCAACAGCTTTGTCTGAAGCTACGCTACTGCAAATTGCGGCTGGAGGCTGAAGTCGAAAGAGTTTGTACTCATGAGCATAATTCTTATCGAGTATCTCGTCTTTAGCTGTCATGCGCCACTCAAAGTGCTCCTGGTGAAAATCGCCGTTGGTGTCCTCCTGTTTGCCCTTGGTGTCGGCTGTGGAGATGCGCTCTGTGAAGATTGAGAAGGGAAAGGTGACAGTACGGCCATCTTCCAACAGCCGAGCTGACATGTCTTCCATAGCAACCGTAGAGTCTCCAGTCTTGACAATATTCTCCTGACTCAATACGGGAGAGAGATTGATGAGGCTCTTGAATTGAAGGGCCGTACTGTTGGACTTGTACGGTTCTCCAGCCGCTGCCAGCACCTTATCTTTGGCAGACGGTCCATTATGAATCAAGATGCAGAAGCGATTGATACCAACACCGGTAACACCCGCATAGACAGAGGCAGCGAATATTTTCTTGTTAGATTCATCACCGAGATGGAAATTCCTATACGAGAGCTGATAGTGTGCGATCAAAGTCTTTGGCAAAGGAACGTATGATGAGTCTGCACATTCTTGAACGAATGGCTTTGGCGCTGAAGAAGATATGGTTGCACCTGTACCAGGTGCTGAAGTTGCAGATTGCGAGATACATGAATATGGCGGCAGAGGGTCATCAGGGAGAGAGGAGCTTGGAGGACTATGCTTAGAATCCATAGTGCAAGGAGATAAATATTTAAATAAAAGAGAAGATAAAATTAAAAGAAGAGAAGTATTTAAAGCAAAGGTTATTTTTTAATTTTAATTTTAAATAGAAATAAACTTATAATATAATTAAGTATTTTATTAATAAAAATATAAATAAGTATTAAAAAATATAATATTATAAAAATAAAAAAGCACTGCCAAGGACAAGGGAAATATCTTTTTTATACTTATAAATTAAGGCTACTTATTTAATTAAATCTTAAGGTTTAAGGTAATAATTATATAATCTGCTAAGACTTAATATTAAGGTTATTATATTTTTTAGTATAATATATAATACCTTATATTATATTATATTAAAAATAAATACCTTATTTTATTATCTTATTTTAATACCTTTGGCTTTACTTTATATATTACTAGATAGGTATTTTAACTTTTAAATAAAAAAGCTAAGTAAATATAATAATATTATATTATATTAAAATTATTATAATAGTTTTAAAATAGGAAAGCTAAGTAGGTTTAATAGTATTATATTAATTAAAGCTATAGGAAAAAAAGAATCCTCTATAAGGTAATTTTAAGAAAAAAGGGTAATTTATAATTAATTTATTATTATTACCTAATTAATAACTAATTAATCTGCTTATTAGAAAACTAAATAAAATAAGAAGTAAAGTAAATATAATAATTATCTCTTTTTCTTTAAATAGCTATTTATAATTATTAATTTATAAATAATAGAATTTTTAAGAATACTTAAAAGTAAGTCCTTAGCCTTTTAATTTAAAGGCTTTATAAGATATATTTAATTATAATTATAACTTATATTAATATATATAAGATCTTAGATATTAAGAAGATAATTAATTAGGCCTTATTTACTTATGAGTATTATATTAATTAAAAGTATTAAATTATTACTTAAAATTATTTTATTTTTATATCTTATATTATAAGTCTTTTATATTAACTAGCTTATATTTAATTAATTACTAATTTATATTATAGCCTAATTAAATTTATATTATTTAATAAGCCTTTTAAAAGTTATATTTATCTAATAATAAGATTATTAAATCTACTTAGGTAATAGCCTATAATAACTTTACTTCTAGGATATTAAAGGTTTTAAATTACCTTAAGTATTATTATTATTACTAAGCTTAATTTTAATTCTTTAGAGTTATAAATAGCTTTTATAAGTTTATTAAGTATAATTTATATTAATTTTATTTCTTTTTTTATATTAGGTTAATAATATTTAAGAAGGAGATTAATATTAATAAAGAACTCTTATATAAGATTAATAAGTCTAAGAGTAATAAGAAGTCTATAAAAAAAGATATTAAAAAGGCTAAGAAGTCTATAAGAAAAGGTATTAAAGAGGCTAAGTTTAATTTTAATAAGTTTATTAATTTTAAATAAAGATTTATAATATCTCTAAGGTAAGTTAATCTTATATATATAAATAATTTTTATAAGATAATCTTAATTATTTTTCTTAGTAATAATTAGTTTTATAACCTTTAGGCCTAAATCCTATATATTATATTCTTTTATTAGATAACCTCTTTTTCTTAATAAAGCTAGGTTTTAAGTCTTTAACCTTTTCTTTTTAGCCTTAATTTTTTATTTTTCTTTATTATTAATAATTTAAAATATATTTATTATATTCTTAATTAATAACTATTAATTATATTTATTTAGCTAATCTTTTTATTTTATAAGATAATACTACTTCTTATTAATATACTTTATATTTTTAATATAATTAACCTTTTAATTACTTTTATTTTCTTTAAGTTTAAGTATTAATAATAACTTAAGAGCTAATTAATCTTTTATTTAATAAGGTTTTAAGAGGCTAATATAAAAGGTATTATAAAGTTTTAAGTATTAATCTAAGAGTATTAGCCTATAAGCTTAATAATTTATTTTCTTTATTATTTTAAATAAATTAATAAATCTAAGTATTAGTTTTTTTTTTTCTCTTTTAAATCTAAGGTTTTTTATAAATAATATAATAAGTTATTTTTATTAATAGGTTATAAGGATATACTTAATATTATAATACTTAGCTTATTTCTTAGTTATATTTACCTAATATTAGGATATATTTTTTTAAAGCTTATATATTTATTATACTTTTACTTATACTTCTAAGACCTCCTTTTAAGTATTATTATCCTTAGTAATATAATAGAACTTAGGTTTAAACCCTATTAGGGCTTAATTTAAAGTAATCTTAGTTATTATACTTACTACTAAATTATATATATATTATATAATTCTTAAGAGTCTTAGCTAAGTAAGTTAATTCTTATTAATAAAACTATATAAATAATATCTAAGAGTTTAATTTATTCTTTTAATTTAATTATTTATTTATAAGTAAAAAGCTATAAATAGCCTTTATTTTACCTTTAAATAAAAATAAACTTTAAATTAAAACTAATTAATAAAAATTAATTCTTAATTAAATATTATACCTAAGGGCACCTTAAAGATAAGCTTTATTCTATTATAAAAAAGCTTAATAGGTTTAAATATATTAATTATAATTAAAAAAGTAAAAAATCTAGTAATTTTTATAAATCTATTTATAATATCTTTACTATTAAAATAAATTAAAGGTAATTTTATAATAAAGCTTATAATTACCTTTTTAAAGGGTTTTAAAGGAATTAATAGGTTTTTAAGCTTCTTATATAGCTTATATCTCCTAGAGATTATTCCTTAGTAAATAAGATAAGTTTATATATATTCTTTTATATCTTATTTAAGACCTTCTTAATATAGCTTTTATTATAATAATTTAAGGGTCCTTTTTAACTTAAAGTATTTTATAAGCTTATTATTATAATATAACTTTAATAGTTTATCTTATAATATAAGGTCTTTTAGTATATATAACTTATTCTTAAAGTAAAAAGGATTATTCTTAACCTTCTACTTACTTAAGGTTTATTTCTTATTAGCCTTTATAATACTTTACTTTTAGGCTAAGATTAAGATATTATATAATTAAGCTAAGGTAATTACTTCTATTAATAGACCTTTAAGAGGTTTTTCTTATTATAAGGAATTTTATATTATTTTCCTTAGTATTATTATAAATAGTCTTAGTTATTTTAAAAATTATAACCTAAGAATATCTTATCTCTTTATATTACTTTTTAGTATTAGAATTATATTATTTTTAATTATTAAAGATATCTTATTAAGTTCTTTTTTACTTAAGGTTTAAGACTTAATTATCTTTATTTTAAGCCTTTTATTTAACCTTTCTTTCTTATAAGCTCTTATTATAATTTATATCTTAGCTATCTTACCTTTTAAGATTCTTAATAAGATAAAGTCTCAAGGTAGTTTTTTATAAGCCTTTATAGGTCTTAATAGTATATTAGCTAGGTTTATTAATCCCTTATAATATTTAATTATAAAATTATAAGGCATTAGGTAAAGGTATTATTAAGCTTATAATTATAAAATTATAAGGCATTAGGTAAAGGTATTATTAAGCTTACTTATTATTTAATTTTATATTCTTTATAAATAATTATAAGTTATAATAATTACTTAAGATTTTATTTTACTTTATTACTGTTTCTAGGTAATATTATTAATATTTAAATAACTTTATTATATCTATTATCTCTTAGTTTAATATATTATAATTTAATTTAGCCTTATTAAACTTTTATAATTAAAATATAATAAGTAGGTTTTTAAATAGGTAAACTAATTTATATTAGGTTTATATTTATAAATTATAGAAGGTATAATACTAAGTAATATAAAGTATTATATCTCTTAATAATTAAGTAATATATATGAGGCTTATTAATATAAAGAATTAATATTAATAGCTAGTAAGCTAAGTTTTATTTACTATTAAGTAAATATATATATATATTAAGATATATATAAGTTAAAAAAGGTTAATTTAACTCTATTTATTTATCTTTATTATATAAGTTAAATAATATATATTTAACTTATTATAAGATAAATAGATATTTATTAGAGGAAAATAATAAGGTATTTATCTTATATATATTAAAATATATTAAGTTATAATATTCTCTCTCCTCTCTCTAGGGTCTTATCCTTAAGGCCTATAAGTAACTAAGTATAAAATCTATAGGTATAATATAAACTTACTCTTATAAGTATTTTTCTATACTAATAATATATTTAGCTATATTTCTAAGTATATTAATTATCTTAAAGTAGCTTTTAGGTATTATAAAGATATTTTTAACTTAATTTATAAATTTAATTTTAAGATATCTTATTATTTTACTTATTTTTATACTAATTATCCTTAGTATATAAGTTCTAAGGGTAAATAGTAATATAATTTTTATATATCTAAGAAGTATATTAATTATAACTTTAATAGTGTAACTTCTTAAGCTTATATATTCCTTTCTTATTCTAGGGATATTTTCTATTCTTTTTTTACTAGTTCTTATAGTTATAAGAGTATTATATAAAAAAGATTATATTAATAAGCAGAAAGAGCAGGCTAAAGCTAACCTCTAAGTGGCTTTAGCCTATCTTTAGTGCCTATATTATTAGGAAAAATATCTTTATAAAAAGGCTATTAAAATAATTTATTATAATTATAAGGATTTTAATAAGTTAAAAGTATTAGAAAATTAAGAATTAACTAATTATTAGTCTATAAAATCCTTAGCCTTAAATAATATCTAATTATTAGAAGATTATAATATTATTAACTAAAATACTATATTAGATTTTTTCTTTTTTAGGGTTAATAGAAGTTCTTTAAAATTTATTAGGCTTTAATAAGGTATTTTAGTAATTCTTATATATTTTTACTTTCTAGGTAATTCTTTTACTTTATTAAGTATTCTTTTTTACTATTTTCTATATATATACCTTTAATTACTTTAGCTTTATAAACTTCTAGTCCTTTAACTTCCATAGGTTTATTACTTATCTTAACTTATATTATATCTTTTATTAACTTAAGTAATAAAATATAAAAGATTAAATAAAGCCTAACTTTTAGTAATAAGTCTAGTATATAGTTATTTCTTAAGACCTTTTTAATAATCTTATAAGATCTAATATACTTAAAGTTAAGTTTATAGCTTAGTTATTTTATAGTAATATTTTTTATAAATAGGTATATTATATCTCTCTCCGAAAAGGTAGGGATAAAACCCTGGAGAGAGGAGAGATTATATTATAACCTAATATATTCTAATATATGTAAGATAAATACCTTATTATTTTCCTCTAATAAATATCTACCTACCTTATAATAAGTTAAATATATATTATTTAACTTATATAATAAAGATAAATAAATAGAGTTAAATTAACCTTATTTAACTTATATATACCTTAGTATATATATATATTTACTTAATAGTAAGTAGAACTTAGCTTATTAGCTATTAATAGTAATTCTTTATATTAATAAGCCTTATATATATTACTTAGTTATTAAGAAATATAATACTTTATATTACTTAGTATTATGCCTTATATAATTTATAAATATAAACCTAGTATAGATTAGTTTATCGATTTAAAAACCTAACTATTATATATTAATAGCTTAGAGGTGCTGGTGTTATAGTCTAGTTATTAACTAATTATATCTGCTCTTCTGTTCTTGGATCCCTTATAGTAAGTAATTATAAAATGAAATTCGCATAGGTATTCTATATAATATAATTATTATTAGTTAAGTTTATATATTATAGTAAAGTATAAGATATTCTAGTAGTTAATATAAACCTTAACCTAGTATTTACTTCCTATTAGATAGTATTTAAACTCTTTAAAGTAGTTAATAATTATTAAAAACTCCTTATTATAAATTAAATAGTTAAGTTCTATTTTATATAGTTTATATAAGTAAATAATAATAAGATATGATTTTCTTATATTATCTTATTAATTAATTTATCCTCCTAAGGTAAAATCTAATAAGTCTATTTTAAGTTTAATTTCTTTATTTAAATTAAATATAACTAATATAAGTTTACTAAGGATTACTTTCTTAATATTACTAAAAGCTTATTTTTTTTTTCCCTTACTATTAGCCTTATATAAGGCTATTAAGCTTTTTAACTTTTCTATAAAGGCTTGAATAGTAAGACCCCTATAATAGGCTATTATTACAGAATTTAAAATTATATAAGGTTTATCTACCTTAATAATATAATTACTGCCTTAACTAGGCAGTATTAATACCAGCTCTTAGCAGCTAGGTTACCCTTCTTTCTTTATCCTACCTAAAGGATATACTTAGTTTATCTATTATAAAGTAAGTTTCTTAACCTAGCTTTTAATCCTTTTTACTAATAATATAATAGCTATACTGCCTTAATATCTACTATATAAAATAGCCTATAGCTATATAATTATACCTATTATATAATTAGCTATAACCTTAATCTAGCTATTAGGCCTGCCTTAGATATAACTAATAAAAAAGAACTTAAAAAGATTTATATAATAATAGCTACTATTAGGAAGAACTTCTTATTAAGATATAGATTTAACCTTATTAAGATAGCTATTTTTAATTATAGCCTAATCTAGCTAATTAGTTATATAAATTAAAGGTATTATATTAGTTTAATTAATCTAAATTAGGTTAATTTTAAGCTATTAGGTCTTAAGGACTTAGAAAGAGGCCTAAAGAAAGGTTATTACCTTTAGTTAGATTAGGTAGCCTTCTTTACTGCCTTTATAGGTTTAAACTTAGTTATATATAAAAAGTAGCTCTTTAATATATCTAAAAGGGTTATTACTATTTAGGGGGAGCTGCTCTTGAATTAGTAATAGCCTAATTATGGTCTTAAACTATAAAAGCATAGGGGCTTATAGATAGGGAGTCTATATATAGAGTTCTAAGATAAATATAAGGTAAAGGCAGGGTTTTATAAAGGAATTAGGTTAACTTTTATATAAGTTAATTAATAAAAGTTAAATTAACCTAAAGTTATAACTAGCCTCTAATAATTAAATATATATAGTAGGGCATATAACTAGTTAACCTTATATATAAGAATAAATAAAGTAAAGTTAGTAAAAAAGCAGTGGTTTAAACTAGGGCTTAATATCTTATAGTATTATTAAAATCTTATTAATATATTTCTTATATTCTTTTTTATTATCTAAGAAGATTAGGATTTTATTTAGGTAATATATTATAAAGCTATAAATATCTTTTTATTTTATAATTAATTCTTAAGTTTTATTATAAATAAAAGTAAGATTTAATCTTTAATAATATATATATTAGTTAATCTTTTTTATTTTTCTTTAATATAAAGAATATTACTAATATTACTAATAAGCTTAATTCTCTAATATACCTTTTCCTTAGTATTTTATTAAGGTATTCTTATTAAACTTATAATTCTCTTTAATTAAGTAAATATAGCTTTTAAAATAATAGTTTCTTATTTATAAGATTAATTTTGTAATCCTATTTACTATATTTAAAGACTTTAGTTTCTAGTTCTTTTTTAAATAATTTATTATATATCTAATATTCTTTTAAAATATTCTTAAGTCAATCCTAGCTAGCTTATAGTATTTTTTCCTTATATAGGTCTTGCCTTCTAAAAACACCTAGAATTTTTATTTTTATTTTTAGCTTCTTTCATACTTATATTATATTCCTTTTAGAGGTAATAGGATCTTTAGTTTATATTAATATATATTAATCTTCTTAGTTATAAATTAAGATCTCTTATTACTTATTATAATTATTTTACTATTACTATTAGGGTTACTAGAAAATATAACATAGCTATTTCTTTAGTTAATATATAGGTTTTAATATTTTAGCTAATTTATTTCAAGTAAGATATTTATTTCCTCTTTTAAAGGAATAATATTAAAGCTTATTTTTTAATTTCTTCCTTTAATGAGGACCTTAAGGTAATTAATTTCTTAATTTATTATATTATTATTATAATTAAAATATTACCTTTTTATATTAATTAGTTAATATAATAATTTCTTCTTTTTTTATAATAATTCTAGCTTTATAATTATTTTTAAATTAATAAAGCTTTCTTTTATGTTACTATTAATTTATATATTTAATTATTTTCCCTTAATCTAAGCTTATAGTATTAGGTAATTAGGTTTATTATTTTATATTACTCCTAGAGTACTTATAGGAATAATTCTTTCTTATTCCTATTAATTACTCTTCTATAGCTTTATTATTATAAAAGGTATATTATTTTTCCTAAGATATCTTAGTAGGTTTATTTACAGTTACTACTTATATATCCCTTGCTATTAGTATAGTTATTAATAAACCTATTATTAAATAGTTATTATTAAAAGTATTTTTTAATTCCTTATATTATTCTTTTAGTATCTTTAGATATACCTTATATTTTTCTTTTTTTATTATTTATTACTTATATAATACTCTAATAATTTTAAGATAGCTTTTATAATATCTTTTTAAATCTATATATCCTTTAATATAATCTATTTTACTATATTCTTATTATTCCTTTATAAGTTCCTATGTATATTTATTATAATATTTCTAAGCTTTCTTTTACTTATTAATAGGCTTCTCTTTAATACTATATAGTTTTTTAAAAAATTCTATTAATACCTTAAGTTCTTTATCCTCTTAGGATTTAAATTTTCTTTAGTAATATTTAAACTTATATTATCAATTAATAGTTTTTTATTTTAAATTATAATATTATTAAGTTTTTATAGGTCTATTAGTTAATTCCTTTATATCTTAGTATTAATTATTAGTATTATCTTTTTATATTTCTTTTCTGCTTTTTTAATTATTTCCTAATAGTATTAAATTTCTTTATAAAGTTTCTTTATCTTATAAATTTATTAGTAATATAATATATTAAATTATACCTTTATTAGTTTAAGGTTCTTATATTATAGGTATAATAAACATCCTTTTACTTCTTTTATTAGGTAAGGCCTATTAATAGGTATTCTAGGGATTATAATAGGAAAATATTTATTATTTTCCTTATTTTATTTATATACCTTATATTAATAGTACTTATAAGATACCTATAATAGGTCTTTATATCCTAAGTAAGTTAGAAATATCCTTAGGTTATCCTTAGGGTTAAACTTAGGTTTTTTATAAAATAGGTTTATTATTTTATTAATATAATAAAAGTAACCTAAGTATTATTTAACTATATTTATCCTTAACTGATATTTCTCTTATTATATTATCTTATAACCTAGTTTGATTTACTATTAACCTACTAAGCTAGCCTTAATCTATTAATATTTATAGTTTTTCCCTAAATACTAAAACCTTTTTTTTTTATTTACCTTTTCCTCTTTTTATTTTCCCTCCTTATCTTATAATAGCCCTTAATTCTTATAATATAATATTTATATTAATAATTTAATTATATATTTAAATTTTATAAATTATATTAAATATAAATTATTACTACTATTTAATATAATTCTATTAATAAAGGCCTATTATTACCTTAATATATCTTAATATTATTTTAAGTAATTAATTAGGTCTTTTAATATCTTTATTTAGCCTATAATATATTTAATAATAAATATATTTTATATAATATTATAAAGTTATATTTAGTAATTAAAGATTATAAGATTAACTTATTATATTAATTATAATTGATTAATATATAATAGGTCTTTACTTATAATTTTATAGTAATAAATAAAAGATTATAAACTTAAGATCTCTTTAATAGTAATATTACTAATTTCTATTAGAGGACTAATTATATAATAATTAATTATGATAATTAGATAATTAGGATTTAATTAATTAATATTAATATTAATTATATAATAATATATCTTATAATAGAAATAAAGATTCTTAGCTTATTTTTATATAGCTTTTTAGGATTAAAGCCTTAGTAGTAATTACCTTAAGAAGATAATAATAAAAAAGGTATTTAGCCTACTAAGAATAAGAGAAATATCTTTTTTATATTTATAAATTAAGATTACTTATTTAATTAAATCTTAAGATTTAAGGTAATAATTATATAATCTGCTAAGATTTAATATTAATATTATTATATTTTTTAATATAATATATAATACCTTATATTATATTATATTAAAAATAAATATCGTATTTTATTATTTTATTTTAATTTCTTTGGCTTTATTTTATATATTATTAAATAGGTATTTTAACTTTTAAATAATAAAAGTAAATATATAATACTTTTAGTTTATTAGTATTTTTATACTTTTTAGCTTCTTAAATATATTTTCCTTTTAGTAGTATTTATATCTTATAGTTAGGTTTATTAAATAGTAGCTTATATATTTATTCTTATTCTTATTTAATATATTTATCTTTTATATAGAGGTATTATATAGCTATTTATATTACTTTTAATTTATATGTTTTACTTTAGGATTTATAGTACTTTTATATATAAAGCTTATCTCTAGCTTTATATTCCTTTTTTACTGCTTTTTCTATATCCTAAAAGGGAACTTTAACTTGGATATTATTTACCTATTAGAGTGCTTTAGTTTACTTATCCTTATTAAAGGTAACTGCCTTTCTTTTACAAATCTTCTAAATACTTCTTAATTTCTTATTATAAGGGTCTTTTCTCCCTTATTATTCCTAGGGTCTTAGTTTATCCTTTTTTTTCTTACTTCTTCTCTTTTTCTTTTTAAGCTAATAAGTATAATACTTCTCCTTTTTATTTTATTAGTATTTTAGATGTTTTTATTTTTCTTTATAATATTTATTTACGTTTACCTTATATAGTAATAGGATTTTTAATATATTTCTTACTTTAATATCTTCCTTTATTAGAAATTTACTTTATAACTTTTAGATTAAATTATTTAAATATAGGTATTAGCTATATCTTAGTATATAGTCTTTATATAGATCTATTATATTATATAAGCTTTTTATTATTTCTAATATTTAGGTTTATATAGCTATTTAGAGATCTTATTTATTAAGTACTTTTAATATTTACTTATATTAATTAGGATCTTAGGCTTATCTTAGCTAAGGGTATTTATTAATAATATATTTAAATTAATTATAATTATAATATTTAACTTTAAATATATTATTAGGTCTTCTTTTATAAACCTATTAGGTTACTTTAAGTATTATAGGTCTTAGCTTAATATTATATTATATATTAATCTGCCTCTTCCTTCCTTAATTAGTATTTTATTATTTTATATTTTACTAAAGGTTATATAACCTTTCTTATTTTTTTACTTATTTTTCTATAATATATATAATAAGCATATATCTTAGATAAGTATATATCCTAAAAATCCCTTACCTTTTAATATTTCTATTTAATTAGATACTTCTTAACTACTAAGTATAATATAGTCTTTAAATAAAGCTAGAATCCTTTTTGCCCTTTAGGCCCTTTAAAATAACTTAAAACTAAATACCTAATATATTATTATTATCTATAAAATTAATTACTAAATCTTATAATATTGCTATAATAGTATTTAATTATAATATATAGATATAAAAATTATAGAAACTATCTAATCTAAAGGAATAAATAATAGTTTAATTTATTCTTAATTTAAATTTATAAGGATTTCCCTTATAATTATATTTTATAAAAGAATTAACTAATTCTCTACTAGCTAACTATAATATATTATTTATTAGTAAGCACTAGGCTTATAACTTTATTAAGTAATAGCTAAAGCTAAAAATATATCTATTTTATAAATATAACTATTAAAGAGCTAAATATAAAGATTTAACTATTATTTATAATTAGTTTAAGCTTATATAAAATATAATTATAAAGTATAATATCTAATTAGATAATATATAGAATTTTAATAAGATTAGCTTTATAATAGGTATTATATAATTTAAAATAGTTATTATAGGCTTTAAAAGGGAAAAAAGGCTAAAATTAATATAACCTAAAAACTATAAATAGATTATAATAATCTAAGTAATTAATATAAAAGGTTAATTAATCTTACTATTTCTTATTAGTATTAGCTAATATTACCTTATTAATTAGTATTATAAATATAATCTTCTTAGTAATTAGGTTATTATAATAAGCTAAAATAAATAAATAAATAATAAGCTAGGTCTTAAGTAGCTAAAGCACTTTAATTAATTTATAACTAACTAATTAACTAGTCCTTATTATCTCCTAATCCTTAATAGTTATAAAAGCCACTACTTAGCTAATTTTAAGAGATATTATAAGGAGAATAAGATTATTATACTTTATATATCTACTTATATATCTTATTTACTTTAACCTCTTAATATTAGGTACTTTATTATATTAAAATAGGCTTATAATTAATAAATAAAGTATCTAATTAAATACTTTATAATATATATCTTAAAGACTAAGTTCTTTAATATATTTTATATTACTTTTAAAGTTATTTTTATTAAAAGTAATATCTTAGGAGGTTTTAAAGGCATTAGGCTTACTTCTTTTAACCTAGAAAATATAATCTTAAAGCTTAATATATAGCTATAGACTTTAATTTTTCCTAAGGAGAGAGCTAAACCTTTTATCCCTTAGACTTTAAAGACCCTAATAATAGTAATTAAGGCCTAATCTTAGTTTAAATACCTTAAAAGGTAAAATAAAAGATATAGAAATAGCTCTTTAGAGTTAATTATTAAAGCTTTAAAGTTTAATACTAAAATAATAAAGGCAGCTTTATATTAACTAGCCTTAATAGAGGCTAAGTTAAAGAATCTTAAAGAAGTAAATAGGATATTAAGCTAATACTAGAGGGCTAAAAAGACTAGATTATAAAAAGGAGGGATTATAATAATAGAGGAGGTATTATAAGTAATTAATTAGATAAATATTAATATATAGGTAGTAGCTAAATTATTAAGGAATAGTAGGCAAAGGAGGTTAATTAGATTAGGTATTTAGTATTATAGTATATATAATAAGACTAGGTATAATATAAGGACCTATAAGATAGATATTCTAGCCTCTAGTAATAAGTATAATAAGTAGCTTTAATTAATTAGATAAATTATAGGTATTTTAAAGAGGTTTAATATCTTAAGGCTAGGATTTTTAGGATATATACTTATCTAGGATATATACTTATTATATATATTATATTATTTATATTATTAATTCTTAATCTTTATAGTAATATTAGTAAGTTTATTTAAACTCTTAGGCTTAGGTCTAATATTTATTATAATATTATTAACTTTAGACTTAAGTCCTAAGTATATTTATATTATATAGGCTTTTTTACCTTAGTTTAATTTTAGTGCCTAATAATAGTATTTTATAAGGTAATCTGTGGTAAATCCTCTTTGCTTAAGTTATTAGATTTTTATTTCTACTATTTACTTTTTATTTATGATTCTAAAAGTATTTCTAAGTTTAAATTTAAAGTATTTATATTTTTTATAAATATAATTAGTTATTTATTATTATTTATTAAGTAATTATTAATAAATTTATAGATAATAGGTTTTATAATTTATATTACTTTATCCTTAAGGAATCTTATATTATATTATATTTTTAACTCTTTAGTTATAAACTAAACTATATAGTATATTTAATAGCTTAAAAGGCTAATAATAAACCCTTATAACTTATTAGTAATATTATTAAATAAATTAGGCTAATAGGGTTAAAGGATTTCTCTAAGGTCTTTTTTAATAGTAATAAGAGCTTAGGTATATTTAATATATATATATTTCTTTTTTAAAGTTAAAATACTAATCTAATAATATATAAAGTAAAGCTAAAGGTATTAAAATAAGAAAATAAGTTAAAATATTTATTTTTAAAATAATATAATATAAAGTATTATATATTATATTAAAAAATATAATAATCTTAATATTAAATCTTAATAAATTATATAATTATTACTTTAAACCTTAAGATTTAATTAAATAAATAGCCTTAATTTATAAGTACAAAAAAGATATTTTCCTTATTCTTAGTAGGCTAAATACTCTTTTTATTATTACCTTCTTAAGATAATTACTATTAAGGCTTTAACCTTAAAAGGGTATATTAAAATAAGCTAAAAACCCTTATTTTTATTATAAGATATATTATTATATAATTAATATTAATAATAATTAATTTAGCCTTAATTATCTAATTATAATAATTAATTATTATATAATTAGTCAAATTAATAATATTATTATTAAAAAAATCCTAAGTTTATATTTTTTTTTTATTATTATAAAATTACAAATAAAAACCTATTATATATTAATAAATTATAATTAATATAATAAGTTAATCTTATAATTTTTAATTACTAAGTATAACTTTATAGTATTATATAAAATATATTTATTATTTAATATATTATTAATTAAATAAAATTATTAAAAGACCTAGCTAATTACTTAAAATAAGATTAGGATATATTAAGGTAATAATAGGCCTTTATTAGTAGAATTATACTAGGTAATAGTAATAATCTATATTAAGTATAATTTATAATATTAAAGTATAAAATTCTATTAATTAAATTAATAATATAAATATTATATTCTAAGAATTAAGGGCTATTATAAGATAAAAAAAGAGAAATAAAGAAAAGAAAAAGCAAATTAACAAAAAAAGGTTTTAATATTTAGGGAAAAACTAAATATATTAATAGGCTAAGGCTAGTTTAATAGGTTAATAATAGATTAAATTAAGTCAGGAGATAATATAATAGGAGAAATATAAGTTAAGGATAAATATAATTAAATAATACTTAGGATATAATCTGTATATAATATTGAACTATTTTTAATTCTCTTCCTAAGTAACTTTATAATCTTAATAAGATTAAGTACCTTTGTCTTTAAAACTTTAATCCTATTTCATATAATCTTAGTATTATTCTTAGTATTATTTAAAAGAGTATTATATTATTCTCTTAGGTTATAAAGTTTCTTTTTAAACTTCTTAATTTTATCTTTATAAGAACTTAAATAAATAGGAGGGCTTAATATCTCCCCTTCTTTATTTATTTATATTAAGACCTCTTATAATTCCTCTATAAGAGATTATATTTCCTTAGGGGGTATAATATATTAAATATATCTTATAATTAAAGGGCAGCTTAAAGTAATAGGTGTTAGTATATAAATATTACTTAGTATTACATAATATAATCTAAATAAAAGCTATTAATATATAATAATTAGGTTTTTAAATAAGTAAATTAATCTATATTAGGTTTATATTTATAAGGTATATAAGGCGTAATACTAAGTAATATAAAGTATTACATCGTTTAATAATTAAATAATATATATAAGGCTTATTAATATAAAGAATTATTATTAGTAGCTAATAAGCTAAGTTCTATTTATTACTAAGTATATATATATATATACTAAGGTATATATAAGTTAAATAAGCTTAATTTAACTTTATTTATTTATCTTTATTATATAAGTTAAATAATATATATTTAACTTATTATAGTATAGGTAGATATTTATTAAAGGAAAATAATAAGGTACTTATTTTATATATATTAGAATATCTTAGGTTAAAATATAAAAAGTTATTAGGTAGAATCTTCCTTTTTTATTTAATTAAAGTAATATTTTTATTATTATATAATTAGTTATATTAATCTTAACTTAAATTTATTTTTAGAGGTTAAAATATCTAAGTATTAATATCTTATTAAGCTTTATAATTAAGGCCCTAAATATTTAACTTTATATATTATTAAGTTATATTAATCTAGGCTTTTTATTATTTTAACTATTTTTTAGTATTATTATAAAAAATATATTACTCTTAAAATATTTATAAATAAATTATTTATAAATATTATAAAACCCTAAAAAAAGATTTAAATTTCTTAATAAGTTCTTTATTTTCTTTTTTTTAAATTATTTTAATTTACTTTAGGTTTATC
>NW_022158723.1:0-2765 GCF_000260195.1 Fusarium odoratissimum NRRL 54006 | reverse complement strand
AGAATATAATTAATATATTTATTATTTTAAATAATATAATTATATATTTAAAATAATTATATTAAATATAAAATATTATCTTTAATTTATTACTTTTTTTAATTTTAATTTTATAATAAATATCCTTAATATTAATTTTTAAAAAAGAACTTAATATCTCAGATTTAATTTATAATTTTAATAATTAAAAGTAATAAGGATTAACTTTTAATTATAATATTATTTAATCTTTTATAATTTATATAAAGTTATAGGCCTTTATCTTTCTTAGGTATTAAAAGGATTAAACCTTTAATTAGGCTTTTTAAAGGTTTAATTTAGCCTAATCTTAGATTCTCTTGTATATATTCTTAGAATTCTTTAAGCTTTAATTAAAATAAGAAGGAAATAAGGCTATAAAATAGCTCTTTTCTTTCTTATAACTTA
Source organism: Fusarium odoratissimum NRRL 54006 (assembly GCF_000260195.1). Lineage (NCBI taxonomy): Eukaryota > Fungi > Ascomycota > Sordariomycetes > Hypocreales > Nectriaceae > Fusarium > Fusarium odoratissimum. The sequence continues at coordinate 2,339 of NW_022158723.1, read as the reverse complement.
ATTATATAATTAATAGGTTTATAATTAGAAATAATAATTATCTAATTAAAGCTAAATATATTAATATTTATATAAAGTTCTTTTAATATATTATTAGCTTAATTAGGTTTTTAAGCTTTTTTATTTAAGAATAAGTAAGATTTCTTAATAAATATAATATAAGAAACCTAGCTTAAGGATTTAGGTTTTTTTATAAATTAATATATAATAAGAAGTTCTAATCTTTTATATTAATCTTTAAAAGACTAATATTTTAATTTATAATTATATATAATTTAAAGGTCTTTTATAATTATTAATAAGATAATAAGATCTTTAGTATTATCCTTATAAATACCAATAAAGCTTTAAAATATTTTATATTTTTACTTTTATAAATTAATCAATATATATTATATTTTTTATTTCCTAAAGGTAATAATAAGTTTTTTATTTATATTTTAAAGTAATATACTTATATTATTTAGTTATTTAAATCCTTATATTTAAGTAAACCTTTTACTAATAATATTTATCTTTATAATAATATTAAGTAATACTTATATTTTAATTAAGTTATACCTATAGATAATAATTCTAATAAATAAGATAAATATTAGTTAAATTCTTAGTTATCTTATTAGGTATTTAAATTCTTTAATACCTTTTTTAATTAGGCTTTTAGCTAGTTCTAGGCCGATTTTAAGTAGTTATTTTAAAGGCTAATATAGGCTCATAATCTTAGCTAGATTTAGGTTTTTAGCTTTTTAATATTATTAATTTTATTTAACTTAATATAATCTTAGGCCTAATATCTAGCTTTTTTATATTATCTATAGGTATTATCTTTTATTTGAAGGTTTAATTTAGCCTTTTAGCTTTTAATATAAGGTTTTTTATTTAAATACTAATTACTTTAGGTTTATATTATAAGCTAAGAGGTCTAATATTAAGACCTAATATATTTCTAGTTATTATTTTTAATTATAATACTAGGTTATTTTTTTTATTTATTAAGTATATCTTATTTATAAATAGCTATTATAATATATCCTTTTTATATTAAGAGGATTTTAATCTTATTTAAGGCTATAATATCTCTTAGATTTTAGGTTAATTTAACCTAATATTAATTAGCCTTTTATATTAAAATAATATCTTAAGGTAAATATCTTTTTATAAAATCTAAGTAATTATAAATTTCCTAAGGGGATTATCCTAGGTATTATTTAATATACTTTAAGAGTTTAGCCTAATATAATTTATAATTCCTTAAATATTTAATTAAAAATAAGATTTATTTATTAAAGGTTATTTAATTATCTTTAATATCCTTAATATAAGTAGGTATTTATTCTTAATAGTATTACCTTTATTTATTTTATCTCTCTTATAATATATTATCTAAGGTAAGTAAGATATATATTATATTTTTTTTATATCTTTTTAAGGCTCTTTTAAAAGCTTTTTTTAAATTATTAATTTACTTACTTTTTTTTATATAATAACTAGAAGTATAAGTTTTATAATATTTTTATTTCTATTTTTAATAAATTTATTAAAAAAGGATTTATAATATCTCTAATAGCATTTTAAAGAGGCCTTCTTATAGTATTAGGCTATAAATAAGATATCCTTATAAGAGGTTTATTTAGCTTATATTTAGGTTATTTTTATTCTCTAATTATAATTACTTATTCTTTAAGTTATTTATTTAAGTCTTAAATTTATTCTAATTGAAATATAATTATAAGGGCTAAAAATTATTATTTTAATATTAATAAAATAAATATTTCTTTAAAAGGGTTATACTCTTAGGGGTAATATACTTATCTTATTAATTAGGTATTAGTTAAGTAACTTATAAGGATAAGGGTCTCTTATTATTAGTTTATTAAGGATTTTAATATTATATTTAAGTTATATCTCTTAGGTTAATTATAATTCCTTCTTATAAGGGAATAATCTTAGTAAATTTATTCTTAGGAATTACTTTAATTAGTTTTATAATACTTATAGGTAAATTAGGCTTAATATTAGCTTAAGATTAAATTATAATTATTATTCTTAAGTAGCTTAGGGTAAAAGCTTTAAAACTATTATAATAAGTCTAGAATAAGAAAGCTAAATAGGTTTAATAATATTATATTAACTAAAGCTTAGAGAAAAGAAGAATCCTTTATAAGGTAATTTTAAGAAAGAGGGGCAATTTGCAAATAATTTATTATTATTACCTAAATAATAATCAACTAGCCTACTTATTAAAAAACCAGATAAGGTAGGAAGTAAAGTAGGTATAATAAAAATATAAAAAAAGAAATTATATTAAAAGATTTCTTTAAAGAATTATAAGAATGTTA